>NW_011499921.1:78442-89271 GCF_000495115.2 Populus euphratica | reverse complement strand
TTATTGTTATTGTTATTATTATTATTGTTGTTGTTATTGTTATTGTTATTGTTGTTGTATTATTATTTATAATTTATACAAATAACCTCCCTGTGGTTCGACCCCGGTCTTGCCGGGTTATTTATTACTTCGACACTCCTACACTTGGGAGAAGACAATAATCTTTTCGTCGTGTCACATGTCATCAAGCCTAGGAATAGGATGTCGATACTTTACTGTTATGTTATTGACAGCACGACAATCGACACACATCCTCCATGTTCCATCCTTTTTAGACACAAGTAGCACTGGCACAGCACAAGGACTCATACTTTCACGAATGTACCCCTTCATCATCAACTCATCTACTTGCCTTTGAACCTCCCTCGTCTCCTCGGGGTTGCTTCTATAGGCTGGACGGTTAGGAATTGAAGCTCCAGGCACAAGATCAATTTGATGTTCAATCCCCCTTAATGGTGGTAATCCATTAGGGATGTCTTTAGGGAATACATCATCAAACTCCTGCATCAAAGAAACAGCCACACTAGGAATAGCAGAATCAAGATCGTTAGTGTTAAAATAAGCCTCCTTATACACAAGTAAGATCATTGGCTTATTAGTGAAAAATGCAGATCTGATTTGAGATCCTTTTGCATAAAAATTAGGTTGTTTCTTTAATTTTTCCACACTATTATCATCACACAAGCTTACTTTCTTCACTCCTTGGTTTTTAATTTCATTTGATCATCATACACTTGTTTCGAAGAAAGAGGTACAAGAGTGATGGTTTTACCATCCTTTACAATAGTGAACCTATTTCTAAACCCATCATGAATCGCTTTCCGATCAAACTGCCATGGACGCCCCAAAAGTAAGTGACTAGCATGCATCGGGACGACATTACATAAAATCTCATCAGAATACTTCCCAATAGCAAACGCAATCAAAACCTGCTTAGTAACCCTCACTTCACCACATTCATTCAACCATTGCAATCTATAAGGCCTAGGATGCTTAATACAACTCAGATTCAATTTCTTCACAAGTGTATCACTAGCAACATTAGCACAACTACCTCCATCAATTATCATGCTACATACCTTGTTTTGGATGTGACATCGAGTGTGAAATACATTTTACCGTTGTTGATCTACATCATCTTCTTTGATTTGCATGTTCAGCACATGTCTTATAACCAAAGTGTCCCCCTCAACAGGATATGCAATCTCCTCATCGCTACAATCCACCAAAGGTGGCATCTCTTCACTTTCAGATTCAACATCCCCATTGTCTCTTATAAGCATAACTCTTCAGTTTGGACACTGAGATGCAATGTGCCCCTTCCCTAAATATTTAAAGCATGTAATATCTCTATTACGAGTAGGTTGAGATTCAGATTTACATTTCCCATCCATATAAGTATCTTTTTTTGCCTTAGGTGGTTCAGCCTTTGCATAAGGCTTTGGTTGGACAGCCCCCTCTCTTTTTAAATTCATCCTCCATGTTGAGGAAGATGAAGCCGAATTGGTCTGAAAACGTGTACTGCCCCTTCTCTTTATTTGCCTCTCTACCTTCGTTGCCATATGGACCATGTCTTCCAATTCCATACAGTGTTGTAATTCTACAACATTTGCAATGTCCCTATTCAGTCCATTTAGAAACCTAGCCATAGTAGCTTCCCGATCCTCAATCACGTTGGCCCGAATCATGGCAATCTCCATTTCCTTGAAATACTCATCCACGGACCTAGAACCTTGATTCAAACCCTGCAATTTCAGATACAAATCTCTATAATAGTGGTTAGGCACAAATCGCCTTCTCATCAACACTTTCATGAGTGAACAAGATAACAAATATGCCATGCATTTAGGCATCTTGGTTTCCAGATCAAGATCATCTGGAGCTATATATCTTAGATTTAGTTCCAATTTATATGGATGGAAAGGTAAGACATAGGCCTACAACTTTCATATGGAGCCCAAGATCTAAAAAGGCCATTGATGAAACTTTTGCCATGCCAAGTGACAGTGGCCCATCGAATCCATTCATCCCAACCTTTTGTCATTCTTGGAATGTTGCATCTGTCAATCCACCTTTTTTTCCCACTCCAAATATGCCTCGGGATCGTTTTTACCTTGAAAAGAAGGTATTTTCAGTTTGATAGCATCCAAATCACCATCTAAATCAGCATGTCCCCCAACACTACAGAAATTTTCCCTTTGGCCAAATTGGCCCCTAGTTCTATTCCCATAATCCCTTCGGTTTCTAGGCTGCCGAAAACCTTCCCGGTAGTCTATGGCCTCATCATTAAAACCACCATCACCGATATCACCAACGGCCTCCTCAAAATCCCCACAATCAGCCCACCTTGGCCTGTTGGCCCTACTGCTATTGTTTGCTTTCGGTTCCACCCCAAACTTCACATTTTGGGCGCTCGTACCAGCCTCGTTACCACGTTTCTCCACCCTATCAAGTCTGTCACACACATTTCCCATCACAAAATTCATCCTCTCCATCATTTGTGTCATGGCTTGCATTTGAAATGTAAGTTCTCCCTCGAGCAGGATGGGGCGGTGTATTGTTTTGATCTGACATGATAGTACCTGCAAAAAGTGGTTAGTGGTAAAAGAAAATTTATCCTCACGTCACTCATGTTTCGCTCAAACACTCTTAATATCCTCACACGCTGACACCTCTCGTCTCACCTTCTTGCGGTTCTTGCGAAACTAAAACCAACACCAAATAGAACCAACTTGGCAGCGCTATCCAAATATATATATGACTCAAGAAGCAATGAAAAAACTAGAAAACAAGCAAAACAAAACTGCGATGATAGTCTCGTGAGTAGCAAGCGAGTCTATCCGAAATATGAACGAAACTGAAGACTCGAATAAAAACAGAAACAAAAAATATGCAAAATCATTAAACAACACCCAAATATGTTGGATATGATGAAAATAAACTGCAAGAAATGAAATCAACAAAAAGCAAGCGAATTTCAAACGGTGACGCAAGACAGACTCGTTTACGACAACTTAAGTCCAAATCTGGAACCTAAAGTAAATAATGTCCAATTGAGTTAACATTTCAGATATAGTGCGATATCAACTCAAATAGACAGAATATAAGGTTTGAGCAATTTATGACAAAGTTTGATATACTGACGTAAAAACGTTATGAATCAGACCTAAATAGACCCGAATTTGAAACCCAAAGAAAATGATATCCAATTGACCCCAAATTTGATATGCAATTCTATTAGGACCCCAGTAATTAGAATATCAAATTTGAGCTAATTTAGAGTTGATTTGATCCAATTGTCCCATGTTTAGTTTTCTCCAGCAGAATCTAATAAACGTCTTTTTGAACAATTTTTCTTTTCTTTTCTTTTTTCTGTTTTTTTTTATGCTACTGATATATTTTGAACAATAACAGAATGAAATAACAATTTTTTTTTCTTTTTATATGCCACAAATTCAAGGAGAAGAAGAAATTGGATACTAAGGAATTTTTGCGAAATTAACAAGAAACAAAACTTTCAGGAGGATATAATCTGATTAATGGAGCCAAGCTCTGATACCAAATGATGCGAACCTCGTGATCACATGGTCACGCAACCCACACGCAAAGACGCCAATTCCCGGAAAGCTAAGTAAATCAGGTTTGATAGGAGTGTGACACAAAGATAACTTGTACCTAGGCACCAGCACTATTGAAAACGAAAACCCCCACCCAACGAATATTAATTTGCGAACGAGAAGTATAAGGATGACGCCATGAAGACAGTTGTTCTTCGATAAGTCATTTTCAGTTCTTTAGAGAACCAAGGAAGGGAGATTATCCCACCAACACACAATAAGTGCAGCAAAGAAGTTTTATTAATCTGAAAATTGCGTAACCTTTACATGTTTGGGTTATGCCTTTATTTATACTGAATTTGAACTTAAAGAAACCCTAATGGACCTCCCTTAGGTGGACTTATATGAAGCCCACTTACAATTGACCCAAATAAGTAATAATAACCCAAAAACTAAGAAGAAAATTCTAAAAATACTAAAAATCCGAAAATACCATCCTAAATAAGTTAGAATCAGATTTGTCACCCTTAAGAAGTCCTAAACAAAATTAGAAAAATCTGATTTGGAAAATTTATGTTGCCGCCCCCTTTGATGTCCTTGATTAGCTTGGAATTCCTTGTTTAACTTGGACAAATAAGAAAACAAATTTCCTTCTTTGTTGCTGATTTAATTACTTTCCGCTAACTCTGCTTCTATGGAGTTGGTTTGTTTGTTGGAGTTGTGTGCTACTTGCCTATACTCTAGTGATTACCCTATATATCATTATGGGGTGTGTGTATTGGATCCTTGTGTCCAGTTTTTGGTTTGTTCTCTGTTTGCCTGATACTGTTTGTAACTGCAATGATGTTTGTCTTTGGAGAAAAGGGATATGCTGAGTGGTCTTGCTGTCTTTTGGTGGTGGGAGCACTATGTTGGGATGTTGGTAAGCCACTGTTTGGTTTCTTCATCCTTTTGCTTTTGCTAATGGATTTCGGTATAGTCTGCTTGGCCTGCCATTATAGACTCTGGTTGATGACCATCTGGTCGATTCTGCTCACAACATGAATTACTGGTGCTATGGCTGGTTTGTTTTTGTTTAGCTATATGAATTACTGGTGCTATGGCTGCTTTGTTTGTGTATAGCTATGGGTGTGACTTTGGATATGTGGAGTCTTGCTAATAACGGATTTCTATGCTTGCTATGGGGTCCCGTTTCAGTGAGGTTTTCTTCCCAACTGCTTGGTCAGCTTGGCTGTAGTCTCTTCCACTTTCTGGCTTCATATAGCTGCATTTGCTCCTTGCAACTGGATATCTAGTTTGTTTAATTATGCTATATGCAGCCTGATGTTCTCTTCGATTGCATATGCAGTTGGGTCTTTGTCCTTGTTTGGTATGCTATACTTCTTGAAGTTGGCCAGTGGACTTTATCCTTGGTATGGGGTTGCCATATTTATTGGCGCATGACACGACGAAAAGATTGATGTCTTCTCCCAAGTGCAGGAGTGTCGAAGTAATAAATAACCCGGTTATTTGTACAAATTATAAATAACAATAATAAAACAACAATAACAACAACAACAATAGTAGTAATAGTAATAATAATAATAATAATAATAATAATAATAATAATAATAATAATAATAATAATAATAGTAGTAGTAGTAGTAGTAATAATAATAATAATAATATAGAAAGAGAAGAAGAAGAAGATGATGATGATGAGAACTTAGAGATGAAATATTAATGTAAGGATTAAGCAATAATAATAACAAATGTCAAGGTTAGAGGTTCCACTAATGGTATATCAAACAAGTATAGTATAAACTCTTATTATTGAATTGGAAACCACACACAAAGGAGGTTCCAATCAGATTATATATTGTTAACATGATTACATTAGTCATCTTATTCAATTAATGTTAATACTTGTAAATTTCGTCAAGCATTCATGATTATAACTTATGTTAACAACAAATCAAGTTCCTTTCATAGCTCAGGTGTCGGTTATACCATACATTATGGGCTATGAAAGTGCCAAGCATTTGTTGTACCAAGTGTTATATAACATAAATCAAGATTAGTCATTTAACAAGCAAAGTATTAAAGAGTGAACAAGATAACAAATATAAAACATGTTAGTACCAAACATTAAAGTCCATATTAAGTTTACATTATACTTATTCTCACACCATTAGTGTAACCTTTTCACCTTGACATAATTAACTTAGCTAGACATAATGAAAGAAAGGAAAACAAATAAACAAAGTAAGAACATAAAAGTTAACTAAGTAAAGGAAAGGAAATGAAAGGCATAAACTTGATATTAATGAAAGTAAAGCATAAACATTACAAAAAATACAAAGAGAGAAAGGAAGAGCATGATCTTGATCTGGAAACCAAGATGCCTAAATGCATGGCCAATGCCTCCTTTTATAGGCCAAAATTGGGAACTATTGATTTGATGACTAATTGATAAGTGGGTGGCCAACTTTTGACTTGGTGACAATCCTTATCTTCTCTTGTCTGCCCAAAACGTCATTGATAACGTCCAAATTGGAGCCAGTTGCAAACATGAAAGTTGTAGGCAATTGTCTCAGCTTTCTTGTGTAAAAAATTCAGCTCATTGGGACTTCTAGAACTCCAGATATGGCCAAAATACCGAACAGTGCTCGGGCTGGAAGACAGATTCGGGCTTCTTTGTTGTTGCTACAATTTGGACTTGATAATGGCCTTTTTAGATCTTGGGCTCCATATGAAAGTTGTAGGCCTATGTCTTACCTTTCCATCCATATAAATTGGACCTAAATCTGAGATATATAGCTCTAGATATGACCCAATTACCGAACAGTGTTCCGGTTTGGATTGCACCGACATCTCTTTTCTAAGTTTGGCCATCTCTTTATCCTTGCAATTTAAGTTCTTCAAGTCATCAATCAATCCTTTTATTTATGTGATAGGCCTGCATTAAAAATAGACATTTACCACAAATTATAGGTATCTTATATTATTAGATATATTATTATAAAACATATTTTAGTTAAGGAGTTATTGATACTTCAAGTGCAAAATGATGATATAAAACCATGATAAAAATGCACTTTTAAGTACTAATCAGCGCACTAGGATGGAGTTTGTTTGTCTCTAGCTGATTTGCTTGCAGAATTCTTACTGATGCTGCATTAGGTAGCTTCATTGTGCTTAGCTGATGATTAAGTCTCCTCATTACTTGTTCTACAACTCTATCAACCTCTGCCTTGAGAGCTTTATTAGCTTGTTGCTGCTATATGCAGCCTGGTATGTTGTGCTTCTTGAAGCTGGCTGGTCTAATGGTTGCTAGAGTTTCTTCTCTGGCTTGATGCTACTAGTGAAACTGATGGACTGCTGTTGCCCTGCGGTGAAGCTAAGCCCAGTTGCGGGTCAGGTTGTTGTTGGCTCCTATGGGCTATTATGCCTCTTTTGCCATTTGTTACCTACTAGTTTCTGTTTAAGAGCATGTTCCCTATCTAAGAACATGTTCCCTTCGATTTTAGGATGTACAAGGGAATCTGTTCCCTTTACTTTATGTATCGCAAGCTTGTCTTGCTAAGGTTTGTTCAAGGGAGTCTGATCCCTTTACTTGGCTATGTATGTCTATATGTACTACTGGTTTCCAGCTTGTTCCGCAAGTTTTTCTTGCTATTTTTTATCTATATAATTCTTACATTTGATAAAAAAAAAAAACAAATGATGGAGGAAATGGACCCATGAAATCTATACCCCAATAGTCAAAGATCTCAATGACAAGAATAGGATTTAAAGGCATCATGTGACGTTTTGAAATAGATCCTAACTTTTGACAATTTTCACAAATCTTGTAGAATGCATGTGAGTCCTTGAACATGGTGGGCTAGTAAAATCCACTTTGTAAGATTTTTTCAGTTGTCTTTCTTAATGAGAAATGACCCCCACATGCCTTAGAATGATAAAATTTAATAACACTACTTACCTTATTTGTCAGGAATGCATCTTCAAAATCTTTAATCAGACAATATTTGAATAAATAAGGGTCATCTCAATCAGTCAACACTCTTCGCAGTGGTAAGCTTATTGAAAAACCCACTCTTGAACCTTGTAAGAAAGATGATGAGTCAATCTTTGAGGGTAAGGAAGGGGTTGAATCTAAATATTGTAAGGAAAAGACTGATTCCCCACCAATACTTCCATGTCCTCATGCCATGACCAAACAAAGGGAAGTTAATCATGATTGTGAAATCTTTGAGACTTTCAAACAGGAAGAAATCAAAATGAAAAAGGCACCGAAAATGTTGTCGCAGATCATTTGTCAAAATTGGCAATAGATTCAACTTCCAACATCACAACAATCGATGATTACTTTCTTATTGAATCTTTACTTTCTCTTAGTTCAATGCCTTCGTTTGCTAAAAATATCAATTTTCTTACTTCAGGATTTTAGCCAGCTCATTTGAATAACCAAGACAAAAGAAATTTTTTAAGCGACGTGCATAACTTTTATTGGAATGACCCTTACTTATTCAAATATTGTCCTGATCAAATATTTCAAAGTTGCATTCCTGACAATGAGGTAAGTAGTGTCATTAAATTTTATCACTTTAAGGCATGTGGGAGTCATTTTTCATCAAAAAAACAATTGCAAAAATCTTACAAAATGGATTTTATTGGCCCACCATGTTCAAGGATTCACATGCATTCTGCAAAACCTATGAAAATTGTCAAAACGTGGGATTTATTTCAAAACACAAAGTCTTTAGATAATTTTCTATTGACTCTTAAATCTTATCGTAGTGGAGATGTGCATTGTACATTTCATGATTTATGACCCCATATCCATAAAGAGGATGCTTGATATAGTCATGGGAATCTAACTAAAAAAGACCCTTGACACGATCAAAGAGTTGATGTCTTATCCCAAGCGCGGGAGTGTTAAAGTAAAATAACCCGGCAAGACCAGGGTCGAACCACAGGGAGATGAATTATATAAATTACAAATAAAGAAAAAGATTTGAAGAGAATAATAACAGAAAAAGAGTTGAAGAAAGTTTTGGGATGTGATATTGATTTAAGGATTAAACAATAACAAAACATATGTCAAGGTTATAGGATTCACTAATGGTATTTCAAATAAATATAATATAAACTCTTTTTATTACTCAACTAGAAACCACACACAAAGGAGGTTCCAATCGGATGATTTCTCATTATTAGCTCATTATAAATTACTAGCATGATCATATTAATCATCTTATCTAAGTAACACCATACTTATAAATATCATCAAGCATTCATGTTCCTAGTTTATGTTAACAACAAATCAAGTTCCTATCATAATAACGATGTCGGTGGAAGACTATGAAGGATCAAGCATTTGATGTACCAAGTATTATACAACACAAATCTAAATTAACCATTTAATAAGCAAGGTATTAAGAATTAGTAAGATAAAAAAATAAAACATGTTAATAACAATCTTTCTTGGATATAAATATTTAAAGCCCATGTTGAGTTTATATTATACCTATTCTAACACCATTAGAGAAACCTTTTCACCTTGACATAATTAACTTAGCTAAACATTAAGAAGGAGAAAAACATAAATAAACAATATAAGAACATAAACATAATATAAGCTAATTAAGTATAGGAAAGGAAATGAAAGAGCATAAACAAGAGATTACTATAGCATGAAAGAAAACTTGAACATTACAAAGATGTAGAGAGAAAGCAAGAAGATAACTTTGATCTGAAAATTAATATGACTAAATACATGGACAATGCCTCCTTTTATAGGCTAAGTTTCAGAACTATTGATTGATTGAAGAATTGGTGGGCATCCATTGATTTGGTGGCTGGTTTTTGACTAAGCTCCAAATATGATCAAATTACCGAACAGTGTTCGAGTTTGAAATGCACCAGCAACACTTTGCGAAATTTGGTCTTCTTTTTATCCTTTCAATTTCAATCCTTAAACTCATCAATCAATCCTTTTATTTATGGGATAGACCTGCATTTAGGATGAAAATTTACCATGAATTAAAGGTATATTATATTTTTAGACTTGCTAATATAAAACATGCTTTTGTTAGGGAATTTAATGATACTTTAGGTGCAATATGATGACATAAATCCTTAATGAGAATGCACTTTTAAGTACTAATCAACCCTGTTTACCAGTTTTTAATAAAACTGGATGGAAACCTATCCCGGACCCATAGAGGGCGTTTAAGCTGTTTTTGGATGTAAAACCAAGGGAAGATGTGAGCCACAATCACAACTACATGTATATACACATGCTTTTTCAAAAATAAATAATAAAAAGAGAGCGAGTGTGTATGTATGTGAGACTCTAGCTAGCCTACATATAGGTGGTATGATTGCCTTTTCAATTTCTCATCTATAAAATTCTCTCTTCTTTCCTTTCATTTCTACTCAACCCATACATTCAAAAAATATAGAAGTGTGTAGAAATGACAAGTTCCTCAAGTCCTCACATAAGAAATGTTTGTGTTTTTGGTGGATTTTTATATATCATTATGGGGTGTGTGTATTGGATCCTTGTGTCCAGTTTTTGGTTTGTTCTCTGTTTGCCTGATACTGTTTGTAACTGCAATGATGTTTGTCTTTGGAGAAAAGGGATATGCTGAGTGGTCTTGCTGTCTTTTGGTGGTGGGAGCACTATGTTGGGATGTTGGTAAGCCACTGTTTGGTTTCTTCATCCTTTTGCTTTTGCTAATGGATTTCGGTATAGTCTGCTTGGCCTGCCATTATAGACTCTGGTTGATGACCATCTGGTCGATTCTGCTCACAACATGAATTACTGGTGCTATGGCTGCTTTGTTTGTGTATAGCTATGGGTGTGACTTTGGATATGTGGAGTCTTGCTAATAACGGATTTCTATGCTTGCTATGGGGTCCCGTTTCAGTGAGGTTTTCTTCCCAACTGCTTGGTCAGCTTGGCTGTAGTCTCTTCCACTTTCTGGCTTCATATAGCTGCATTTGCTCCTTGCAACTGGATATCTAGTTTGTTTAATTATGCTATATGCAGCCTGATGTTCTCTTCGATTGCATATGCAGTTGGGTCTTTGTCCTTGTTTGGTATGCTATACTTCTTGAAGTTGGCCAGTGGACTTTATCCTTGGTATGGGGTTGCCATATTTATTGGCGCATGACACGACGAAAAGATTGATGTCTTCTCCCAAGTGCAGGAGTGTCGAAGTAATAAATAACCCGGCAAGACCGAGGTCGAACCACAGGGAGGTTAATTGTAAAAATTATAAA
>NW_011499921.1:72824-76933 GCF_000495115.2 Populus euphratica | reverse complement strand
ACATTTACCACAAATTAAAGTTATCTTATATTATTAGATATATTATTATAAAATATGCTTTGGTTAAGGAGTTATTGATACTTCAAGTGCAAAATGATGATATAAAACCATGATAAAAATGCACTTTTAAGTACTAATCAGCGCACTAGGATGGAGTTTGTTTGTCTCTAGCTGATTTGCTTGCAGAATTCTTACTGATGCTGCATTAGGTAGCTTCATTGTGCTTAGCTGATGATTAAGTCTCCTCATTACTTGTTCTACAACTCTATCAACCTCTGCCTTGAGAGCTTTATTAGCTTGTTGCTGCTATATGCAGCCTGGTATGTTGTGCTTCTTGAAGCTGGCTGGTCTAATGGTTGCTAGAGTTTCTTCTCTGGCTTGATGCTACTAGTGAAACTGATGGACTGCTGTTGCCCTGCGGTGAAGCTAAGCCCAGTTGCGGGTCAGGTTGTTGTTGGCTCCTATGGGCTATTATGCCTCTTTTGCCATTTGTTACCTACTAGTTTCTGTTTAAGAGCATGTTCCCTATCTAAGAACATGTTCCCTTCGATTTTAGGATGTACAAGGGAATCTGTTCCCTTTACTTTATGTATCGCAAGCTTGTCTTGCTAAGGTTTGTTCAAGGGAGTCTGATCCCTTTACTTGGCTATGTATGTCTATATGTACTACTGGTTTCCAGCTTGTTCCGCAAGTTTTTCTTGCTATTTTTTATCTATATAATTCTTACATTTGATAAAAAAAAAAAACAAATGATGGAGGAAATGGACCCATGAAATCTATACCCCAATAGTCAAAGATCTCAATGACAAGAATAGGATTTAAAGGCATCATGTGACGTTTTGAAATAGATCCTAACTTTTGACAATTTTCACAAATCTTGTAGAATGCATGTGAGTCCTTGAACATGGTGGGCTAGTAAAATCCACTTTGTAAGATTTTTTCAGTTGTCTTTCTTAATGAGAAATGACCCCCACATGCCTTAGAATGATAAAATTTAATAACACTACTTACCTTATTTATCAGGAATGCATCTTCAAAATCTTTAATCAGACAATATTTGAATAAATAAGGGTCATCTCAATCAGTCAAAATCAGTCACTACTCTACGCAGTGGTAAGGTTATTGAAAAACCCACTCTTGAACCTTGTAAGAAAGATGATGAGTCAATCTTTGAGGGTAAGGAAGGGGTTGAATCTAAATATTGTAAGGAAAAGACTGATTCCCCACCAATACTTCCATGTCCTCATGCCATGACCAAACAAAGGGAAGTTAATCATGATTGTGAAATCTTTGAGACTTTCAAACAGGAAGAAATCAAAATGAAAAAGGCACCGAAAATGTTGTCGCAGATCATTTGTCAAAATTGGCAATAGATTCAACTTCCAACATCACAACAATCGATGATTACTTTCTTATTGAATCTTTACTTTCTCTTAGTTCAATGCCTTCGTTTGCTAAAAATATCAATTTTCTTACTTCAGGATTTTAGCCAGCTCATTTGAATAACCAAGACAAAAGAAATTTTTTAAGCGACGTGCATAACTTTTATTGGAATGACCCTTACTTATTCAAATATTGTCCTGATCAAATATTTCAAAGTTGCATTCCTGACAATGAGGTAAGTAGTGTCATTAAATTTTATCACTTTAAGGCATGTGGGAGTCATTTTTCATCAAAAAAACAATTGCAAAAATCTTACAAAATGGATTTTATTGGCCCACCATGTTCAAGGATTCACATGCATTCTGCAAAACCTATGAAAATTGTCAAAAGGTGGGATTTATTTCAAAACACAAAGTCTTTAGATAATTTTCTATTGACTCTTAAATCTTATCGTAGTGGAGATGTGCATTGTACATTTCATGATTTATGACCCCATATCCATAAAGAGGATGCTTGATATAGTCATGGGAATCTAACTAAAAAAGACCCTTGACACGATCAAAGAGTTGATGTCTTATCCCAAGCGCGGGAGTGTTAAAGTAAAATAACCCGGCAAGACCAGGGTCGAACCACAGGGAGATGAATTATATAAATTACAAATAAAGAAAAAGATTTGAAGAGAATAATAACAGAAAAAGAGTTGAAGAAAGTTTTGGGATGTGATATTGATGTAAGGATTAAACAATAACAAAACATATGTCAAGGTTATAGGATTCACTAATGGTATTTCAAATAAATATAATATAAACTCTTTTTATTACTCAACTAGAAACCACACACAAAGAAGGTTCTAATCGGATGATTTCTCGTTATTAGCTCATTATAAATTACTAACATGATCATATTAATTATCTTATATAAGTAATACCATACTTATAAATATCATCAAGCATTCATGTTGCTAGTTTATGTTAACAACAAATCAAGTTTCTATCATAATAACGATTTCGGCCGAAAACTATGAAAGATCAAGCATTTGATGTACCAAATATTATACAACACAAATCTAAATTAAACATTTAATAAGCAAGGTATTAAGAATTAGTAAGATAAAAAGATAAAACATGTTAATAACAATCTTTCTTGGATATAAACATTTAAAGCTCATGTTGAGTTTATATTATACCTATTCTAACACCATTAGAGAAACCTTTTCACCTTGACATAATTAACTTAGCTAAACATTAAGAAGGAGAAAAACACAAATAAACAATATAAGAACATAAACATAATATAAGCTAACTAAGTATAGGAAAGGAAATGAAAGAGCATAAACAAGAGATTACTATAGCATAAAAGAAAACTTGAACATTACAAAGATGTAGAGAGAAAGCAAGAAGATAACTTTGATCTGAAAATTAATATGACTAAATACATGGACAATGCCTCCTTTTATAGGCTAAGTTTCAGAACTATTGATTGATTGAAGAATTGGTGGGCATCCATTGATTTGGTGGCTGGTTTTTGACATTAATGGCTGCTGGTTTTTTGATATTGTGGGCTGATTTTTGATATTGTTGGCTGGCCAAAACGTCATTGCTCACATCAGAATTATAGCCAACTGAATTGTGGAATCTGTGGGCAATTGTCTCAGCTTTCCATAAAAAAAAACCAGAGCTCATTTGGACTTCTAGAACTCAAGATATGAGCCAAAAACCGAATAGTGCTTGAGCTGCAGGACAGCTTCCGACGTCTTCGTTGTTGCTAAGATTTGGGCTTGAAAACGGCAGAACTGAGTCTTTGACTTCATATGAAAGTTGTAGGTCTATGTCTTACCTTTCCATCGATATAAAATGGACCTAAATCTGATATCTACAGCTCCAGATATGATCAAATTACTGAACGGTGTTCGAGTTTGGAATGCACCAGCAACACTTTGCTAAGTTTGGCCTTCTTTTTATCCTTTCAATTTCAATCCTTAAACTCATCAATCAATCCTTTTATTTATGTGATAGACCTGCATTTAGGATGAATATTTACCATGAATTAAAGGTATATTATATTTTTAGACTTGCTAATATAAAACATGCTTTTGTTAGGGAATTTAATGATACTTTAGGTGCAATATGATGACATAAATCCTTAATGAGAATGCACTTTTAAGTACTAATCAACCCTGTTTACCAGTTTTTAATAAAACTGGATGGAAACCTATCCCGGACCCATAGAGGGCGTTTAAGCTGTTTTTGGATGTAAAACCAAGGGAAGATGTGAGCCACAATCACAACTACATGTATATACACATGCTTTTTCAAAAATAAATAATAAAAAGAGAGCGAGTGTGTATGTATGTGAGACTCTAGCTAGCCTACATATAGGTGGTATGATTGCCTTTTCAATTTCTCATCTATAAAATTCTCTCTTCTTTCCTTTCATTTCTACTCAACCCATACATTCAAAAAATATAGAAGTGTGTAGAAATGACAAGTTCCTCAAGTCCTCACATAAGAAATGTTTGTGTTTTTGGTGGATTTAGTCCTGGGAAAGAAAAGAATTTTTTAGAATCAGAAATCATCTTAGTCATGTGCTAGTTGAGAGAAAGATTCATTGAGGCTCTGTTTGTTTGCAGGAAAGTTGTTTCCCTTTGGAAAGTGAATTCCGAGGAAAATAAATTATTGGAAAGTAAATTATTTTCCGATGTTTGGTAGTGTTATGGAAAATGAACT
>NW_011499921.1:67727-71262 GCF_000495115.2 Populus euphratica | reverse complement strand
TATTTAAAACAAAATATATATAGCAATAAAAAATTTGATGATCAAATTTGATATAATCAGCAAATAATAACATTTCTAAACTATTCACAACTTCTGGAAAGTGTTTTTCTCCCAAATTTTTCAGGAAAACACTTTTTTGAAAATCAAGCTAAATTTTTCTATGACTGGAAAGTGTTTTTCCTAACAGCAAACAAACACAAGAAAGTTTGGAAAGTGATTTCCCAGAAACCACTTTCTGGAAAACAAACACAAGAAAGTTTGGAAAGTGTTTTCTCGGAAACCACTTTCCGAAAAACAAACACAGCTAAAAAGAAAAACACTTTCCTGAAAACTAAGCGAAATTTTTCTTTGACTGAAAAATATTTTTCGTTGACCAGAAAGTGTTTTCTGTTGACCAGAAAGTATTTTTTGTTGACTGAAAAATGTTTTTCATTGGAAGGAAAATGTTTTCCATTGACGAACGTTTCTAATGGCAGACAAACACAGAAAAGTTTGAAATGTGGTATGTAAAGTGGTTTCCCGACTTGGTCAGGTGCTAGCTGAGAGAAAGATTCATTTAGTGTATGGGGGAGGCAGTCTTGGGTTAATGGGAGGTGTGTCAATAGCTGCATTTTTAGGAGGTAGTCAAGTTTTGGGGGTTGTCCCTGAAGCTTTGGCACAAGGGGACATCATTGGAAAAACAATTGGAGAGGAACTTCAGGTCTCCACAATGTCGGCTCGAATGAATGCAATGTTTAACCATGCTGATGCTTTCATTGCTTTACCAGGTGGTCTAGGCACATTGGAAGAGATCTTTCATATTTCCTCTTGGGCTCAATTGCACATTCACCATAAACCCATAGGTCTGTTAAATGATAATGCTTTTTCTGGTAAGTTGCTATTGTTTCTTGATCATGCTATCAGAATTTCTAACATCTTCTGCACGACAAATCATAATCTCTGCTGCTACTGCTGAACAGTTGATTGACCAACTACAATCTTTCATTCCTGTGATTGATCCTTCCATGAGTCGCATAAATTGGTCATCTACGGGAAGCCGTAAAAAGCTTAGATTGGATTTGAGCCTTCATTTGTGAATTTTTGTGTCTTTTGGTTTTATTATTGTGTTTTGTTGTTTTTCAGGTTTGTCATGTTTCAGTGTGTTTCAGGTTTTGTTAGTGTTCGTTATTTCAGGTGATATCTTCTATACTCTATCTTTCTACCTTAGAACATTGAGGACAATGTCTCGTTTTGGTTGAAGAGAGAGGGTAGTAGTTGATATTAACAAAAAAATAAAACTAATTATGTTTTCTTTTTCATAAACCATTTGCAAATTGTGTTACTAAGATGGCAGAGAAGGAGGAATTTTATTGACTCTTGAGATGTATTTTGGTTAACATTTTTCAATGGTTATTTGCAATATTCATAACAAGGTCTATCCAAATACTTTTTGAAATATTCAAGTTTACAAACTCTTGTATTATTATCACTTAATTCTGCTCATATACTCATTTAACATGTATTCTTAAATTTTAATTTTCACACACACATTTTAACATATGATTGTGGGTGGCACATTAGGTTATTACAAAACTAAGGGAAAGGGATTGTATATAATTAAAAAGAAAAAAAGAAAAACATGAAAAAAGAAAAAGAAAAAGAAAAAGAAAAAAAAATGATGATAATAAAAATGTAGATAAGTTTGGTTTCGTAGCCTCCCTAACCTAAGCAATTAAGCCCGAAGGGGTGTTTTAACACCTAATACCCTAAAGTCAACTGACATGGGAGCTATTGGCCCAACACTTACAACATGGGTTGAGGAGAAAAGCTTAAGGGAATCAAACATTGCACTATCTACATATCAGTATCTGCGACCCGAGTTATTAAACCCGTAAGGGTGTCTCAACACCTAATGCCCTAAGACCAACTAGTCTCGGAGTTATTAGCCAAAAGCTCGTTACATGGGTTAAAGATGCATGATGTTTTAAGTTATATGTATATATATTTAAAAATAAAAGAAAAAAAAAGAAGAAAAGAGAAAATCTCAACTCAAGAAAGTTAACCTTAAACATTAGAAAAAAAAATTTGTTTTCTTCCAAGAAAAGCCCCATAATTATGTGTTGATACATTGAGCACAAAAGAAAGGTTTATTAATATCTTGTTAAGTGGTATTGAGCAGATATATAAATTTAATGAGAGTTTGTTTATCTGGATAGACTAATGGAAGTTAAATGATGAATACCTTGCTTTGTGAAATTTGCAAATTTGTTTTCTATTTTAACGCTTTGATTACTAGGGACTAGTAATAAGCTGGTTGGGGGGGTGTGATTATTACTTAAAAGTGCATTTTTATTAAGGTTTAATATTATCATTTCGCACTTAAAGGATTAGTAACTCCTTACCTAAAGCAATTTCTATAATAACAGAAGTCCAAATGACTTAATTTTTTTTTCTAGAAAGCAGAGATAATTTCCTAAACTTTCATGAGTAAGGTTGATTCAAATTCTACCATTATCAATGATGTTTTATTCAAATAAGAGAAGATAAGGATTGTTATCAAGTCAAGAGTTGGTCATCCACTCATCAATTAGTCATCAAATCAATGGTTTTCAATTTTAGCCTATAAAAAAAGACATTTGTCATGTATCCATGCATTTAGGCATCTTAGTCTCCAGATCAAGATCGTGCTCTTGTTTTCTCTTTTTGTATTTTTTGAATGCTTAAGTTTTGTATTCATTAATATTTTGTTCATGCCTTTCATTTTCTTTCCTTTACTTAGTTAACTTTTATGTTATTTATGTTCTTATTTTGTTTATTTATTTTTCTTTCTTTCATTATGTTTGGTTAAGTTTATTATATCAAGGTGAAAAAGTTATACTACCTACTAGTATAAGAATAAGTATAATGTAAACTTAACATGGACTTTAATGTTTGATACTAACATGTTTTATATTTGTTATCTTATTCACTCTTTAGTACTTTGCTTATTAAATGACTAATCTAGATTTATGTTACACTTAGTACAACAAATGCTTGGCACTTTCATAGCCCATACTGTTTGGTATAACCGAAACTTGAGCTATGAAAGTAACTTAATTTATTGTTAAGATAAGTTATAATCATGAATGCCTGAAGAGATTTACAAGTATTGGCATTAATCGAATAAGATAACTAATGTTATCATGTTAACAATGTATATAGAATTTCATAGTTCTTTGACCCGTTCAAAAGCACATCTAGTGAAAAAGCATGAATCTGATTGAAACCTCCTTTGTGTGTGGTTTCCAATTGAATAATAAGAGTTTATACTATACTTGTTTGACAAACCATTAGTGGATTATATAACCTTGACAATTGTTGTTATCATTGTTTAATCATTACATTAATCTTCCATTTCAAAATTCTCATTAACTTCTTCTTCTTCTTCTTTACTACTACTACTACTATTACTACTACTACTATTACTAGTAAATTATTGTTGTTGTTGTATTATTGTTATCTATAATTTATACAATTAACCTCCCAATGATTTGACCTCGGTCTTACCGGGTTATTT
>NW_011499921.1:65981-67109 GCF_000495115.2 Populus euphratica | reverse complement strand
GTCGGATTGAGAATTATGACTATTGCCGTAAAATTGGATAGTTGCACATTTTACATCAAAATTCAAATTTGACCTTGCTTGGATCGTATCATTTGATCATGTCATCCACTTTATAGGCTACTGGCCCCACTCACTGCAAGATTTTAAAGGGTTCGATGAAGTGGGGAGTTAGCGTCCCTTTCAATCTAAACCATAACATGTTCTTCCATAGGGCTACCTTCAGGAACACCTGGTCCCCCTACTAAACTGAAGAGGTCTTCTCCTCACATCAATACACTTCTTTTGTCTATCATATGCGGCTTTGATGCGATCCCTGATAGTTCTCACTTTCTTCATGGTGACTTGAACCAACTCCACACCATATAACTTCTGGTCCCCAATTTCCTCCCAACATAAAGGAGTCCTACACCTCCTACCATATAAGGCTTCATATAAGGTTATCCCTATTATGGCTTGGTGACTATTGTTATACATGAACTCCACCAATGCCATGTGTCCCTCTTAGTTTCCTCCAAATTCTAACACATATGCTTGTAGTAGGTCTTTCAAGACTTTGATGACTCTTTCTGATTGGCCATTAGTTTAAGGTTGAAACACAATGCTTATGTCCAGCCTTGTCCCCAAGACATGTTGTATGTTTGGCCAAAGTCGAGAGGTGAACTTGGGATCTCAATTTGATATGATGAACACTGGAATCCTATGGAGCCATACCACCCTATTTATATAGATCTTGGTAAGCTTGTCTATCAAGTCAGTTATCTTTATATGCAAGAATAAGTCAGTCATTTACTTTCCTCCCTTTGGGAAATCCCGACACAAAATCCATGGTGATCATCTCCCACTTCCATTTTGGAATTTGTAATGGTTGTAATGGTCCCGTTGGCCTTTGGTGTTTAACCTTGACTTGTTGACATATCCTGATTAGTACTTAAAAGTGCATTTTTATCATGGTTTTATATCATCATTTTGCACTTGAAGTATCAATAACTCCTTAACCAAAGCATGTTTTATAATAATGCATTTTTATCATGGTTTTATATCATCATTTTGCACTTGAAGTATCAATAACTCCTTAACCAAAGCATATTTTATAATAATATATCTAATAATACAAGATACCTTTAATTT
>NW_011499921.1:51947-57979 GCF_000495115.2 Populus euphratica | reverse complement strand
CTTTATCATTGTTTTGTGATCATTGTTTCGACTTGGAATTGCTTTTATCCATTTTGAAACATAATCTAGTATGACTAATATGTACAAGAAATCAAATGATGGAGGAAATGGACCTATGAAATCCATACCCTAATAGTCAAAGATCTCGATGACAAGAATAGGATTTAAAGGCATCATGTGATGTGACATGACTAAAAGATTGATGTCTTCTCCCAAGTTTAGAAGTGTCGAAGTAATAAATAACTCGGCAAGACCGGGGTCGAACCACAGGGAGGTTAAATGTAAAAATTATAGATGACAATAATAACAATAACAACAACAACAACAACAACAACAATCATAATAATAATAATAGTAGTAGCAGTAGTAGTAGTAGTAGTAGTAGAAGTAATAGTACTAATAATAATAATAAGAATAATAAAGAAAAAGAAGGAGAAGAAGAAAAAAAAGATGAGAACTTCGAGATGGAATATTAATGTAAGGATTAAACAATGATAATAACAAATATCAAGGTTAGAGGATCCACTAATGGTATGTCAAACAAGTATAGTATAAACTCTTATTATTCAATTGGAAACCACACACAAAGGAGGTTTCAAGTAGATTATAGATTGTTAACATGATTACATTAGTCATCTTATTCGATTAATGCTAATACTTGTAAATCTTGTCAAGCATTCATGATTAAAAGAAGGCAAAGTTGGACATTTATTGGTTGAGTATTGAGTGTTTATTTATTTTACATATTTGACACACAATATTTTTAATAGATTTTAGTTGACCACTCTTTTTCAATTGTAGTGCCTCAAATTTTCTAGCTAAAGATGCAAACTTGGCTTGAAGGTCATGATCTTCCCTAAGGTTATACATACCTCTACTAGATGTACGAGGTTGAGTTTTACTCGATGCCTCATAAGTACCTACAGTGTCCTAATTTTGAGCATTTTCAGCTAAGTCTAAGTACTCCATAGCTTCATCAGGGTCTTTATCTTCAAAAGTTCTATTGCATATCAATTCAACCATTTGCCTATCTCTAGGTGTTAACCCTTCACAAAAATATGAAACCAATCTCCATGTTTCTAAACCATGATAAGGGCAAGTATTAAGCAAGTCTCGATACCTATCCTAACATTTGTAAAATGTTTCTCCTAGTTTTTGAGTGAAAGTGGTGATTTGTCTTTTGAAAGAGTTTGTTCTATGAGATGGAAAAAACTTCTTTAAAAACTATTATTGCATTTCATCCCAAGCACGAATGGATCCTGGTCTCAAATTTTGTAGCCATGTTTTAGCTTTATCTTTTAATGATAAAGGAAAAAGCTTTAATTTGATGGTGTTCATGCTACAATTTGAATCATTATATGTGTTATACACCTCCTCAAATTCCCTTAAATGCAAGTATGGATTTTCCAATTCTAAGCCATGAAAAGAAGATAAAAGTTGAATAATACCTGGCTTAAAATTAAAATAAGATGCGTTGAGAGGAAAAACTATGCATGATGGTGCTCTTGTTCTTGTGGGATTCATGTGGTCTCTAAGTATTCTAGCACGGTTATTCTCATTATTCTCATTATGAAGTGATTGATTATCTTCTTCGGCCATATTTTCTAAAAATGATAAGGATACCCTAAAAAGTCTACCACTTGATGTACGCGACCACACTCTCATGCACGTGTAGGAATAGAATAAAAGAAAGAAGAAAATAAAAGAAGAAGAAACAAGAGAAAAGAAATAAAGTTATATACAAGAAAAGCGAAAAGAGAAAATAAAATAAATACTATAATTTATACAAGAACTTACCTCCCCGGCAACGATGCCAAAAACTTGACACGACTAAAAGATTGATGTCTTCTCCTAAGTGCAGGAATGTCGAAGTAATAAATAACCCAGCAAGATCGAGGTCGAACCACAGGGAGGTTAAATGTATAAATTATAGATGACAATAATAACAATAATAACGACAACAACAACAACAACAATAAGAACAATAATAATAATGATAATGATAATAATAATAATAAAGAAAAAGAAAAAGAAGGAGAAGAAGAAGAAAAAGATGAGAACTTCAAGATGGAATATTAATGTAAGGATTAAACAATGATAATAACAAATGTCAAGGTTAGAGGATTCACTAATGGTATGTCAAACAAGTATAGTATAAACTCTTATTATTCAATTGGAAACCACACACAAAGGAGGTTCCAATTAGATTATAGATTGTTAACATGATTACATTAGTCATCTTATTCGATTAATGCTAATACTTGTAAATCTCGTCAAACATTCATGATTATAACTTATGTTAACAACAAATCAAGTTTCTTTCATAGCTCAGGTGTCGGTTATACCATACAGTATGGGCTATGAAAGTGCCAAGCATTTGTTGTACCAAGTGTTATACAACATAAATCAAGATTAGTCATTTAACAAGCAAAGTATTAAAGAGTGAACAAGATAACAAATACAAAACATGTTAGTATCAAACATTAAAATCCATATTAAGTTTACACTATACTTATTCTTACACCATTAGTGTAACCTTTTCACCTTGACATAATAAACTTAACTAAACATAATGAAAGAAAGAAAAATAAATAAACTAAATAAAAACATAAATAAGATAAAAGTTAACTAAGTAAAGGAAAGGAAATGAAAGGCATAAACTTGATATTAATGAAAGCAAAGCATAAACATTAGAAAAAATATAAAGGGAGAAAGCAAGAGCATGATCTTGATCTGGAAACCAAGATGCCTAAATGGAAAATGCCTCCTTTTATAGGCCAAAATTGGGAACTATTGATTTGATGACTAATTGATGAGTGGGTGACCAACTCTTGACTTGGTGACAATCTTTATCTTCTCTTGTCTGCCTAAAATGTCATTGATAACGTCAAAAGTGGAGCCACTTGAAAACATGAAAGTTGTAGGAAATTATCTCAGATTTCTTATGTAAAAAATTCAACTCATTTGGACTTCTAGAACTATAGATATTGGCCAAACACTAAACAGTGCTCGGGCTGAAAGACAGATTTGGACTTCTTTGTTGTTGCTACAATTTGGTCTTGAAAATGGCCTTTTTAGATCTTGGGCTTCATATGAAAGTTGTAGGCCTATGTCTTACCTTTCCATCTATAGAAAGTAGACCTAAATATAAGATCTACAGCTCCAGATATGACCCAATTACCGAATAGTATTCCTGTTTGGATTGCACCGACATCTCTTTTCTAAGTTTGGTCATCTCTTTATCCTTTCAATTTCAGTTCTTAAATTCATTAATCAATCCTTTCATTTATGTGATAGGCCTGCATTTAAAATAAACATTTACCACAAATTAAAGGTATCTTATATTATTAGATACGTTATTATAAAACATGTTTTAGTTAAGGAGTTATTGATACTTCGAGTGCAAAATGATGATATAAAACCTTGATAAAAATGCACTTTTAAGTTCTAATCAACAATCTTTGTTCCATCATCAATGATCCATCATTCACTACTTGGAATTTCATTTCTACTCCAGTCTTCACATTCTACCTAATCTTGGACCCCTCCTTATCACGAAATTGGGCATGTAGTATTTGTTCCTGATATGTTGGCCACACCAATAGTTGGGCTATTAACCCACCTCCTGTATTAATGCTCAAATTTGCACCTATCTCTTTCAATTCCGCCAATTATCAATCCTTTCTCATTGTTAACCTTCCTAAAATGGCTTTATTTTTGCAACTAAGGGCATCTGCTACGATGTTTGCTTTCCCTAGGTGGTATTTTATGGTGCAGTTATAATCCTTAATGAGTTATATCCACCTTCTTTATCGCATGTTCAACTCCTTTCACAACATTAGATACTTCAGGCTCTTATATCAGTAAAAATTTGGGTTCGAGACCCATACAAATAGTGTTTCCATATCCTCAAGGCAAATACTATAACAACCAACTACAAGTCATGCACCGGGTAGTTCACCTCATGAGTCTTAACTGCCTAGATGCATAGGTGATCACTTTCTCATGTTATATCAAAACACACCCCAATCCCTTCCCCGAGGCATCACTAAAGACCACAAAACCCTCAATCCTTAAGGGAAGGGTCAACACTAGAGTAGTGGTGAGCCTTTTGTTCAATTCTTCTAATCAAACCCATTTCTTATTCTTCCTAGTTAACTAGGTCAAAGGGGTTGCAATCAGGGAAAAACCTTTAATAAATCTCCGATAGTATCTTACGAGTCTTAGGAAGTGACACGACCAAAAGATTAATGTCTTTTCCCAAGTGCAGGAGTGTCGAAGTAATAAATAACCCGGCAAGATCGGGGTCGAACCACAGGGAGGTTAATTGTACAAATTATAAATAA
Source organism: Populus euphratica (assembly GCF_000495115.2). NCBI lineage: Eukaryota > Viridiplantae > Streptophyta > Magnoliopsida > Malpighiales > Salicaceae > Populus > Populus euphratica. Next base: position 53,633 of record NW_011499921.1, on the reverse strand, counting down.
CAATAATACAACAACAGCAGCAGCAATAATAACAACAACAATAACAATAACAACAACAACTATAATAATAATAATAATAAAGAAAGAGAAGAAGAAGAAGATGATGAGAACTTGGAGATCGAAAATTAATGTAAGGATTAAACAATAATAATAACAAATGTCAAGGTTAGAGGATCCACTAATGGTATGTCAAACAAGTATAGTATAAACTCTTATTATTCAATTGGAAACCACACACAAAGGAGGGTCCAATCTGATTATAGATTGTTAACATGATTACATTAGTCGGCTTATTCGATTAATGCTAATACTTGTAAATCTCGTCAAGCATTCATGATTATAACTTATGTTAACACACATCAAGTTCCTTTCATAGCTCAGGTGTCGGTTATACCATACAAGATGGGCTATGAAAGTGCCAAGCATTTGTTGTACCAAGTGTTATACAACAAAAATCAAGATTTGTCATTTAACAAGCAAAGTATTAAAGAGCGAACAAGATAACAAATATAAAACATGTTAGTATCAAACATTAAAGTCCATATTAAGTTTATACTATACTTATTCTTACACCATTAGTGTAACCTTTTCACCTTGTCTTAATAAACTTAGCTAGACATAATGAAAGAAAGAAAAATAAATAAACAAAATAAGAACATGAATAAGATTAAAGTTAACTAAGTAAATGCAAGGAAATGAAAGGCATAAACTTGATATTAATGAAAGTAAAGGATAAACATTACAAAAAATACAAAGAGAGAAAGCAAGAGCATGATCTTGATTTGGAGACCAAGATGCCTAAATGCATGGCAAATGCCACCTTTTATAGGCCAAAATTTAGGAACTATTGATTTGATGACTAATTGATGAGTGGGTGGCCAACTCTTGACTTGGTGACAATCCTTATCTTCTCTTGTCTGCCCAAAACATCATTGATATCTGCTTCTTTAATCTTCATCTGATTGTACCCTGATCTTAGATCTATCTTCAAAAATGCCCTTCCTCCCTTTAATTGATAAAATCAAATCGTCTATCCGAGGTAGTAGATACTTGTTTTTCATTATTACTTTGTGCAACTATTAATAGTCAATACAAAGTCTATGGGTTCCATCTTTTTTTTTTACTAATAAAACCGACACTCCTTAAGGAGAATTACTGGGTCATATAAACCCTTTATCTAACAATTCATGTGGTTGAGTCTTTAACTCGATCAGTTTTGTTGGAGCCATCTAGTACAATTATTGGGTTATACGCGGGACTCTAGGAAAAGTGTCTATGGACACCTCTACCTCTCGTTCCAGGGGTAGTGCTAGTAGTTCTTCAAGAAACACATCTGGGAATTCCATCACTATAGGAATATCCTTCAGTTGTGGACCTTCATCATCACATTTTAAGATGTATGTGAGGTATCCCATATATCCCTTTCTTAGGGAAGTCTTTAGGCTATTACAACCGATATTAAAGCGATCGGTTTGAGAATTGCCTCTCCCTATAAAATCATCCTCTCACCCTCAGATGTTTGGAATGTAACAATTTTAGCATAACAATCTATTAGAGCCATGCATTTGCTCAACCAATTCATGCATAGGATTATGTCAAAATCATGCAACTCTAAGGGAATCAAGTCTACCTTTGTTTCATACCTAGATAGACTAATGACACGACCAAAATATTGATGTCTTTCCC
>NW_011499921.1:36085-51937 GCF_000495115.2 Populus euphratica | reverse complement strand
CTTTCCCTAAGTGCAACAGTGTCAAAGTAATAAATAACCCAACAAGACCAGGGTCGAACCGTAAGAGGTTAATTATATAAATTATAAATAACAACAAAACAACAACAACAATAATAGTAATAGAAGAAGACAAAGAAGAAGTTGATGAGAACTTTGAGATAAAAGATCAATGTAAGGATTAAACAATGATGATAAAAATGTCAAGGTTAGAGGATCTAGTAATGGTATTTCAAACAAGTATAGTATAAACACTTATTACTCAAATGGAAACCACACATAAAGAAGGTTCTAATCAGATTATAAATTGTTAACATAATTACATTAGTTATCTTATTCAAATAATATTAATACTTGTAAATGTTGTCAGGTATTCATGATTATAACTTATGTTAACAACAATTCAAATTCCTTTCATAGCATAGATGTCGGTTATACCATATGCTTTGTGCTATAAAAGTGCCAAGCATTTGTTATACCAAGTGTTATACAACATAAATCTAGATTAGTCATTTAACAAGCAAAGTATTAAAAAGTGAACAAGATAACAAATACAAAACACGTTTGTATCAAACATTAAAGTCCACGTTAAGTTTACACTATACTTATTCTTACACCATTAGTGTAACCTTTTTCACCTTGACATAATAAACTTAGCTAAACATAATAAAAGAAAGAAAAATACATAAACAAAACAAGAACATAAACAAGATAAAATTTAACTAAGTAAAGGAAAGGAAATGAAAAGCATAAACTTAATATTAATGAAAACAAAGCATAAGCATTACAAAAAATACAAAGAGAGAAAGCAAGAGCATGATCTTGATCTGCAAACCAAGATGCCTAAATGCATGCCAAATGCCTCCTTTTATAGGCTAAAATTGGGAATTATTGATTTGATGACTAATTGATTACTAGGTAGCCAACTCTTGACTTGGTGACAATCTTTATTTTCTATTGTCTAAATAAAACATCATTGATAACTTCAAAATTTGAACAGATATGCTCTAGGCCTTTTACTAGTTAGTCCTGGTAAAGCCCCCAGATGGCATATTTTTTTGAAACGAGGCCCTCGGTAACGTGACATAAAGACTCCTTATTTTCTTTATTTTATTGAAATTTCATAAACCTAAATTAAAACTGAACTAAAGGATAAATATGATAAATGAGGCAGAATCCACTAAAGTATTATACTACAAAAAATACTGATATACTACAAATGAGATGGATTCTATCAATATCCGGACCTTATTGTATATACACAAAGAATGCATATAGAATATAGAAAAAAAATAGAGAAAAAAAGCCAGCTATCGGAATCGAACTGATGACCATCGCATTACAAATGCGATGCTCTAACCTCTGAGCTAAGCGGGCTCACATAACAGAAATTGTACATGCACAGGAATTTATTTTTTTATAGTTGGAATAATTACATCAATAGTTGCATTGATAGTTATCTTCATTCTCAAATCGGGATTGACTCATGATTCACTCGCTTTCAGGGCCATAATCATTATCCTAATCATTATGTAGGAGAGATGGCTAAGTGGTTAAAGGCGTAACATTGGAACTTCTATGTAGGCTTTTGTTTACCGAGGGTTTGAATCCCTCACTTTCCGCACCTTCACCTAATTTATCAATGTTACTGAAATGCTATTGACCACAATATATCAAATCACATAACAATGGATACCTTTATTCCAAGAGTTCCATCTTTCTTTGATATAGATTCTCTATTCCTAATTTATGTGGAACAGGAAATACGAGTGGACAAGGAATGAAAATGCCCCTATCATTCTAGGATATATCAATGGGAGAAAAATCCCCCAAGCAAACCCATACCTTTGGTCTTTTTATTTAGGTGATAAGGGAAATTTTTTTTCAAACCTTTGTTATTTTTGTTAGGTTTAACTATGATGAGAATAATTTTCTACAACTAACAATTCATTTATTTTCAAGCTAATCCATTTATTATCTATTATGTGATTGACCAATCCTTTATATTGGAATGGGTGAAGAGTCAAATGTTTTGGCAATTCATCCTGAGGGAATGAATCAAGAGAATTTTGAATCATAACTCTAGATTTTTGTTCATCCTTCACTGTAATAATATCTTGGGGTTTGCAGCAATAACTTGGTATATCTACTATACGACCATTAACTAAAATATGTCTATGGTTAACTAATTGGTGGGCTTGAGAAATAGTTGATGCCATACCTAATCGAAAAAGGATGTTATCCGAACGCATTACAAGTAATTGTAGTAAAACCTGACCTGTTGACCCTTTGGCTTTTGCGACGATACGAACGTATTTAAGCCATTGTCGTTCTGTAAGACCATAATGAAAATGCAAGTCCACTCAGCAATTTCTTCCAATTGAGAAAACATAATTCCTATGTTACATTATACAACAATACACAACAAGTAGGGCTTGAAAAAAAAAGTCCTTCTTCTATACTTTCTTCTTTTTTTTAACTATTTTTTTATCTTTTTTATATTACTATTTTTTATTAGTTTATATTACTATATTATTATTATATTACTCTTAATATATTAGTATTCTAATTATTATTATTTAGTATTATAGTAATTTACTATTAAATTACTATTAAATTACTATTATATTATTACTATTATATTAATAATATATTATTCTATTAATTATTATAATTATTAATATTTTAATTTTAATATTAGAAATTAGAATTCTATATTTCGTTAATATATTCTTTATTTTTATTTTTATTTTCATTTCATCTGAAAAGTCTTTTTTTATTTCTGCGTCTTGGCCCGTGTCACGGGCCATTTTTTATTTTTTGTTGCAACAAATTAGATAAGATAAAAAAAAGTTATTTTATTTGATTCAAAAATATTTGTTATTGAAAGAACATGACCTTTTCCATTCTTCTAATATAGAATCAACGCAATAAGTCTTCTTTTCCTAATCCTCATTAGGTTCCATGAGGAAATACAATACATCAATGCCCAAATTTTCATAATTTTTTTTTTTTATGATCCTATTGATTCTCTTACTCAACCAAAAACTTGTTTATATACAATAATCGCATTTCCTTCACGAGTACGTTCACCTACTCCGCCAAATATGGATACACCCTTATGAGCTTTCACAATGTTATTGATTAATTCCATAATTAGTACTGTTTTACCTACTCTGACGCCCCCAAATAGTTCGATTTTTCCTCCACGGCGATGAGGGGCTAAAAGATCTATGACTTTAATTCCTGTTTCAAAAATAGATAATTTTGTATCTAACTGTAAAAAGGCAGGCACAAATCTCTGAATAGGGGATGTTGTCTGAGTATCTACAGGACCTAAATCATCAATAGGTTCTCCAAGCACATTGAAAATTCATCCTTTATAGACACATAGACTCGTGGAGCCATACATCTCGATCAGAAAAGAATCAATAGATAAAGAAAGAATCAGAATTGATCGCTATATTTCTCGAAACAAACAAAAAGGAAATGAAAGATGAAACATAAATCATGGATCAATTAAACTCTCTGTGTAAATAACCTAATATTGGTTCGCAATAAAAAAAGAGATGGGAATTTCCTATAAGCAATTGAACTAATTGAGCATGAGAGCCAAATGAATCGAAAGACTCATGTTTGGTTCGGGAAGGGATCATGGAAGTTTTGCAATGAATGAAAAGATAATCTACTTTCATTAAGTTATTTATTAGATAATCAAAAATGGAGAATATTGAATACTATTCGAAATTTAGAAGAACTACGCAGAGGAGCCATTGAACAATTGGAAAAGGCTTGGGCCCGTTTACGAAAAGTGGAAATAGAAGCGAATCAATTTCAAGTGAATGGATACTCTGAGATAGAATGAGAAAAATTGAATTTGATTAATTCAACTTATAAGACTTCAAAACAATTAGAAAATTACAAACTTTGAAAAACTGAATACAATTAACCTCCATGTGGTTCGACCCCAGTCTTACTAGGTTATTTATTACTTCAACACTCCTGCACTTGGGACAAGATATCAATCTTTTGGTCATGTCAGACACAATATGACAAATATGTATACACACACACACACACACACACACACACACACACACACACACACACACACACACACACACACACACACACACACACACACACACACACACACACACACACACACACACACACACACACACACACACACACACACACACACACACACACACACACACACACACACACACACACACACACACACACACACACACACGTACATATATATATTGTATTTATGCATACGACCAATACCCTAACATGTTTTGAATGTTTTTATTTGTAAAAAAAAACAAATATTTGAAGTTTCAAAAATGCATTTTCGCATGGATTTCTTAAACACATTAAGAAATTATTTCTTATAATCTGGATTTTACAACATGAAAACTCCAAAGGGTATTGGCCAATATTTAAAAAAATATAATAATCTTATTTTAGGGATGATACAATCCAGACAAGGTCAAATTCAGATTTTACAGCAACAGTTATGATTCTCAATTTGACCATTAGATTGAGCTAAAATTTTATGTGGAGTCTCCTGACATGTTTTCCTTACCTCGAGCTAAAATTTTAGGTCAATTAGAGATCAGGAAGGCATCTCAATAAGGGTCAACAGAGGCTGTACGAATTTTGTTATTTACTTGCTTTTGACTTGTTGACTTCCTATTTGGCTAAGATTCTTTTCCTAAAAGGATGTAGCAACTTATTTTGGAAATATACTAATTCTACAAAGATCTTAGGCTACAAAATAGTTTTCAAGTATAGCAAGGATTCATAATTATTTTAGAATCTTTTTTTTTACAAGGACTCCTTATTCATCCTAACTACAAAAGAAAAGAAGACTTCAGAATAAATTCTACCTTCATATCAGATTTTATAGTCTACTTGAGACTTCTTAATGGTGACAAATCTAATCTAGCATATTTAGGATGATAATTTTTGGTTTTTTATTATTTTCTTCTTAATCTTTGGGTTATTATTACTTATTTGGGTTAATTGTAAGTGGGCTTCATATAAGGCCACCTAAGCAGGGTCTATTAGGGTTTTTTTTAAGTCTAAAGTCAATATAAATAGAGGCATAACCAAACATGTAAGGTTAGATAATTCAGATTAATAAAACTTCTTGTTTGCCACACTTTGTGTATGTGTGTTGGTGAGATAATCTCCCTTTCATGATTCTTTAATGAAATGAAAAATGACTTATCAAAGAACAACTGTCTTTGTAGTGTCATCCTTATACTTCTTGTTAGCGAATCAATATTTGTTAGGCAGGGGCTTCCGTTTTCAATAGTGTTGGTACCTAGATACAAGTTACATTTGTGTCATACTCCTATCAAACCTAATTTACTAGGCTTTCCGGGAATTGATGTCTTTGCGTGTGGGTTGCGTGACTACGTGATTACAAGATTCACATCAAGGGGGAATTCATCTATTATTCATTGTTAATGTTCGGATAAAGAAATCTCTAAGGAACAAATATCCAAAATATTATTGGGAATAATTTGTTATTATTCACTGTTAATATTTGGATAGAGAAACCCTAAGTGGTAAATATCCAAAATAATTTTCTAGGAATAATAAGTCATCACACATCCTTGAGAGAAGCCTCAATTATAATTGAGGACATTTCAACTTTTGACTTCATGGTTTACGAGCCATGAAAGTATGAAACACCAAGGCAAAAGGAGGCTTTTAAGCCATGTTTGTTTCCCGGAAAGTATTTTCTAGGAAATCACTTTTCAAATTTTCCTGTGTTTGTTTGCCATTAGGAATGTTGGTTGATTAGTACTTAAAAGTGCATTTTTATCAAGGTTTTATATCATCATTTTGCACTTGAAGTATCAATAACTACTTAATTAAAGCATGTTTTATAATAACATATCTAATAAAATAAGATACCTTTAATTTATGGTAAATGTTCATTTTAAATGCAGGCCTATCACACAAATGAAAGGATTGATTGATGAGTTTAAGAACTGAAATTAAAAGGACAAAGAGATGGTCAAACTTAGAAAAAAGATGGCGATGCAGTCCAAACCGGAACACTATTTGGTAATTAGATCATATCTGTAGTTGTAGATCTCAGATTTAGGTACAATTTATATGGATTCAAAGGTAAGAGATAGGCTTACAACTTTTATAGAAGCTCAAGATTTAAAAAGGTCATTTTCAAGTCCAAATTAGAGCAACAACAAAGAAGTCGGAATCTATCTTACAGGTCGAGCACTGTTCAGTGTTTGGTCCATATCTGAAGTTCTAGAAGTTCAAATGACCTCTACTTTTTTTTTCTAGAAAGCTGAGACAATTTCCTACAACTTTCATGTTCTCAAGTGGTTCCAATTCTAATGTTATCAATGACATTTCGAGAAGACAAAAGAAGATAAGGATTGTCACCAAGTCAAGAGTTGGCCACCCACTAATCAATTAGTCGTCAAATCAATAGTTTCCAATTTTGGCCTATAAAAGAAGGTATTTTTCATGCATTTAGGCATCTTGGTTTTTAGATCAAGATCATGCTCTTGCTTTCTCTCCTTGTAGTTTTTGTATTGCTTATGTTTTGCTTTCATTAATATCAATTTTATGCCTTTCATTTCATTTCCTTTACTTGGTTAACTTTTATCTTATTTAGGTTCTTATTTTGTTTATTTATTTTTCTTTCTTTTATTATGTTTAGTTAAGTTTATTATGTGAAGGTGAAACGGTTACACTAATGGTGTAAGAATAAGTATAATGTAAACTCAATATGGACTTTAATGTTTGATACTAACATGTTTTGTATTGTTATCTTGTTCCCTCTTTAATACTTTGCTTGTTAAATGACTAATCTTGATTTATGTTGTATAACACTTAGTACAACAAATACTTGGTACTTTCATAACCCATATTGTATGGTATAACCAATACCTGAGCTATGAAAGGAACTTGATTTGTTATTAACATAAGTTATAATCATGAATGCCTAAAGAGATTTACAAGTATTAGCATTAATCGAATAAGATGACTAATGCAATCATGTTAATAATTTATAATCTCATTGGAACCTCCTTTGTGTGTGGTTTTTAATTGAATAATAAAATTTTATACTATACTTGTTTGACATACTAATAGTGGATCCTCTAACCTTGACATTTATTGTTATCATTGTTTAATCTTTACGTTAATCTTTCATCTCAAAGTTCTCATCAACTTTTTCTTCTTCTTCTTTATTATTATTATTACTACTACTAGTACTACTATTATTTTTATTATTATTGTTAGTATTGTTACTATTGTTATTATTATTGTTATCTATAATTTATACAACTAACCTCCCTGTGGTTCGACTCCGGTCTTGCCGAGTTATTTATTACTTCGACACTCCTACACTTGGAAGAAGACATCAATCTTTTGGTTGTGTCATTGGTCAATGAAAAACACTTTCTAGTCAAAAGAAAATTTGGCTTGGTTTCAAGGATAGTGTTTTCCTATGAAATTTGAGCGGAAAACACTTTCTAAAAGTTGTGAAAAATTCAAAAATGCTATATTATTTGTCGATTATATCAAATTTGGTCCTCAAAATTTTGATTGTTATATATATTTTGTTTTGAATATGTATTATTTAATTTCATCTCTTAAAATTTAATTTTTATATTAACTTTGGTTCTTATTTTTATAATTATTATATGCTTTCCCTTATCAGTTTTTATTGAAATTTTTTATCTATCAAATTTGATCCTCATTCTTTTGATTTTTATTTATTTTATTTGAAATAATTTATGAAATTTTAATATTATTATTTTAATTTCTTCATCTTTTATCTTTTTATTTTTTAGATTTGATCTCTATTATTTTGATTATTATTTATTTTATTTGAGATAATTTATGAAATGTTGTGCCGTGAATGATTCAAAAATCGGCAACAATGAATCTGACGAAAATGGATGAAGGATGGGTGTGGTTGTATTGTCTTTCTTCTGGTGTTTAGGCTAGATTATAGTATTTTTAAGGTAAATAAAAATAGAGGATAAACTAGAGTGATACTTTGATAAGTCGATTTGGACGCCACAAAGATCAATCTAGGATTTTGACGCCACACTCTTTGTGATTGAAGAGTGATAAGTCAGGTAGGGTTCTTCACAAATCAATTTGGAAGAATAACTCTTAATTCTCGGAATTAAGTTCAAATATTGGCCAAAAGTTGTTTATTACATATTCTGATGCCATATTTATAATGGAACATCCCTCCACACTTAGGAAAATTCAACATGACAGAAATCAAGCCCAAAACTTGGACTTTGACAAAGTAACTAGACAAATTACACTAGCACACATTTTCTGACTTTAATTGAAACATAAACAGACCGAATTTAAAATGGCTATAACTTCTTGCACAAAAGTCCAATGCAATCATGGTTGGACAATCTGGAAAGATCACGTTCTGAACTTGAAATCCACCTAGATTAGTCTTGTTTTCACATGCAATGAATGACTTCAAATTCGGGTTCAAATTTATCTACTGTTCTGACGTAAACAGCATCAATTTCTTAACTTATTTGCATTATCAACCCAAATTCAAGTAGTCCAGCATCAAAAGAACTATTAAGGGCTCTTCCCATCTTTAAGCTCCAATTATAGGCAAATAAGCACCCTTGAACCAATTTGAAATTGATTGCCAAATTTTAACTCCGACGCAGCTTCAATCATTCCAATCTGACTCGTCAAGGTCCTTTGTAGTTGTTTCGCTCTCGCTCTTGTCATTGGACCATCTGAATCCTCTTGCATATTTGATTTACCTTTACGAGATGGATTATCATTCCCATGATGCACATCATCAGCCCCGGGTTGATAATGATTTGTCCTCAAATCATAATCGTCGTCATCATCCAAGTATGGAGTCAAGTCTTTCACATTAAAAGTAGCTGATACATTGTAATCACCAGGAAGATCTACCTTATACGCATTATCATTCACCTTCTCTATAATCCGAAATGGACCATCAGCTCTTGGCATCAACTTGGACTTGCGTTTGCTTGGAAATCTGCCCTTACTAAGATGAATCCAAACAAGATCACCAGGTTCAAACCTAACCATTTTCCGCCCCTTGTTAGCTTGTTTAGCATACTTTGTTGTTTTCTCCTCAATATGTAATCGAACCTGCTCATGTAGTTTCTTCATCAATTCTGCCTTTCTAATTCCATCCATAGATGTCCTCTCATCAATTGGAATATGAACAAGATCAATAGGAACACAAGGATTAAAGCCATACACGACCTCAAATGGTGAAAATTTTGTAGCCCCATGCACACTACGATTATATGCAAACTCCACAATAGGCAAACAAGTATCCCAGCTCTTCAAATTCTTATGTATAATAGCTCGTAACAAAGAAGATAAAGTTTGGTTTACTACCTCAGTTTGTCCATCAGTTTGTGGATGACATGCCGTACTAAAAAGTAACTTCGTTCCTAGCTTCCTCCAAAGAGTCTTCCAAAAGTAGCTTAAGAACTTTGTATCACGATCAGAGACAATGCTTTCAGGAACTCCATGCAAACGAACAATCTCTTGAAAGAACAAATCAGCTACATGTACAGCATCGTTAGTTTTGTTGCAAGGAATGAAATGGGACATTTTAGAGAATCGATCAACCACAACCATTATTGAATCCTTTCCACGCTGTGTTCTCGGTAACCCCAGTACAAAGTCCATGCTAACATCCATCCACGGTTGCTCTGGATTAGGCAACGGCATATACAGCCCATATGCATTCTCTTTACCCTTAGCTTTCTTGCAAATAGCACATCTCTCAATCACCTTGTGCACATCCCGTAGCATGCTAGGCCAAAAGAAATGTTCTTTCAGTAACTCATAAGTCTTCTTCTCCCCAAAATGACCACTAAGACCACCACCATGAGCCTCTCGCACAAGCAACTCCCGTAATGAACCTGAAGGAATACACATTCTGCCCATTTTGAACAAGTAACCTTCATGCATAAAGAACCCATCACAAGCTCCCTTTGCACATTCGGTAACCACATTAGCAAAGTAGGAATCATTAGCGTATTGATCCTTCACTTGTTCAAAACCCATCAGCCTCACATTCAACATAGAGATCAGTGCATACCTCCTAGAAAGAGCATCAGCAACCACATTAACTTGCCCTTTCTTTTACTTTATGACATAAGGAAATGACTCCATAAACTCCACCCATTTAGCATGTCTTCGATTCAGCTTGCTTTGCCCCTTAAGATACTTCAAGGATTCATGATCAGTATGAATAACGAATTCTTTTGGCACCAAGTAGTGCTGCCATACCTCCAGAGCTCGAATCAAAGCATAGAACTCCTTGTCATAAATAGAGTAGTTCAAACGTGCTCCATTTAACTTTTCACTGAAGAATGCAATCGGCCTCTTTTCTTGCATCAAAACAGCCCCAATTCCAACTTCGGAAGCATCACACTCTATTTCAAATGTTTTAGCAAAGTCTGGAAGTGCTAAAACTGGAGCAGTACACAACTTTTCTTTAATTAGCTCAAAAGCTTTATGAGCATCTGCACTCCATCTAAACTCGTTTCCTTTTTTCAAGCATTCTGTCATAGGAGCAACAATAGAGCTGAAATCTTTCACAAATCGCCTGTAGAAAGAAGCTAAACCATGAAAACTCCTCACATCAGCGATACTAGCAGGTTTTGGCCAATCCCGAATTGCCTCAATTTTCTCCTCATCAACCTTAACTCCCTTGCTAGAGATAATATATCCAAGAAACACGACACTTTCTTTACAGAAGTAACACTTTGTGAGTTTCCCATACAACTTAGAATCTCGCAAAGTTTCAAACACAACTCTAAGATGCTTCACATGATCATCAAAGGTCTTGCTATACACTAGGATATCATCAAAATATACTACAACAAACAACCCAATATACTTCCTCAAAACATGATTCATAAGCCTCATAAATGTACTAGGCGCATTAGATAACCCAAACGGCATTACCATCCATTCATATAACCCCTGTTTAGTTTTAAATGCTGTTTTCCATTCATCTCCCTCTTTCATTCTAATTTGGTGATAACCACTCATCAAATCGACTTTAGAAAACAATGCAGCACCATGCAACTCATCAAGCAAATCATCAAGTCTGGGTATAGGAAATCGATACTTAACTGTTATTTTGTTGATAGCACGACTGTCCATACACATCCTCATGGTACCATCTTTCTTTGGTACAAGCAAAGTAGGTACGAAACATGGACTAAGTGATTCTCGAACATAGCCCTTCTCTACAAGCTCACCAACCTGCCTTTGAATCTCTTTTGCTTCCGCTGGATTACATCTGTATGCTGGTCTATTAGGAAGTGAAGCTCCCGGCACCAAATCAATTTGATGCTCAATTCCACGAATAGGCGGTAACCCTTTAGGTAATTCATCTGGAAACACATCTTTAAATTCTTCTAGCAATTCCTTAATCTGTGTTGGTAAGTCCAGTCCTTCTACTTGTAGCAATTGCTTTGCCCAGATCATGAAAACAACCCCCGTCGAAGCTAATGCCTGTTTGATATCGCCTTTTTTGGCTAACAACAGCCCCTTACGTGATTGCACCTCCTTTTGTTGGCTTCGTAACTGATCCTCTCTAACCTGTTGAGAACTCAATGGTAACAAGTTTACCTTCTTTCCATTCAGCATGAAAGAATAAGTGTTCTTTCGTCCATTGTAGGTCACATCCTTATCAAACTGCCATGGACGACCCAGTAACAAATGGCTAGCTGACATCGGCGCAACGTCACACAAAACCTCGTCACGATAGGTTTTAATGGAAAAGGGCACAAGAACTTGCTTTGTCACCCGAATCTCCCCATTCTCATTCAGCCATCGCAAACTATACGGTCTGGGATGTGGAATGGTAGTTAAGCCCAATTTCTCCACCAAGGTAGTTGACGCAACATTAGTGCAACTTCCATTATCAATGATCATCCCACACACCTTATCTCGAATCTGACATCGAGTATGAAAGATGTTCTCATGTTGCTCAGCACTAACATCAACTTGTGCATTTAGAACCCGTTGCACAACCAACAAATCTCCCTTCACTGGTTCGAAATCCTCTTCCTGTTCCATTTGTGCCTCATCTTCATCTTCAGTTTCAGCCTCATCTCCACTGATCAGCTCTCCATGATCCCCATGCAATATCATTACCCTTTTATTTGGACATTCTGAAGCAATGTGCCCATGTCCTAAGCACTTGAAGCACTTGATGTCTCGTGACCTCTTTGGATGTGGAGGTTCTGTCACCTTCTCCTTTCCCTTTAAAGAATCAGAACTGGTATTCCCCTTGCTAACCTCCATCTTCTCATCTCGTTTAGGTGTGCTCCATGTTCGAGTAGGCGTAGATCTGTCCCTTGTCGTACTTGACGTAGTTACACTAGTTCGGACACCTCCTCGTTTCTGCTGCCTCTCTACACGACTTGCAAGCTTTATAACATCCTCAAGGAAGATGTACGGTTGCAATTCAACCACATTAGCTATATCCTTCCTCAACCCTCCAAGAAATCTAGCTATTGTTTGTTCTTGGGGTTCCATCAATTCACATCGAATCTGTAGCAACTCAAACTCTTTCACATACTCTTCCATGCTTAAAGATCCTTGTCGCAAAGTCTGAAGTCTGATGTATAGCTCTTGTTTATAGTAATCAGGAACAAATCTCTTCTTCATCACTCTTTTCATAGTTGCCCACGTTCTAATCTCCTCTTCTCCATCCCTTCTCCTTTGAATCTTTAAGTTTTCCCACCATAAAAGAGCATAATCTGTAAACTCAAGTGATGCCACCTTGCACTTCCTTTCTTCAGAATATTCATACCATTCGAACACCTTTTCAACCTTCTGAATCCATTCCAAGTATTCCTCAGGTGAACTACTTCCTCGAAACGGTGGAATCTTAAGTTTGAGACCACTAGGAGGATTATTATTCTGTCTTCTTGGTCTGCCCCTGTCGTCGGCCTCATCATCCCCATTTGGATCTCCATCAGCTTCTACAAAATCATTTCGTGGCACCCTAAGTGTTTGCCTCTGCTAGGGTTGCAAATTATTTCTTTGCATCATTTGCATAAGGGTATGCAACTGTTCACGAATTCCAGTCATTTCATCCCGAATCTCAGCATGAGATCGTTGTAAGCCCATAACCTGTGCTTGTTCTAAACTTAACCCTCTTGGCAAATCTTCTTTATCTCCAGCCATAATTAAGTTTATTAATTGCAATTCCAGCAAGCCTTTCTTCTATTTCTAGCTCTTGCCTTAGATCGCAACTGATGCTCTGATACCAGATGTTGTGCCGTGAATGATTCAAAAATCGGCAACAATGAATCTGACGAAAATAGATGAAGGATGGGTGTGGTTGTATTGTCTTTATTCTGGTGTTTAGGCTAGATTATAGTATTTTTAAGGTAAATAAAAATGGAGGATAAACTAGAGTGATACTTTGATAAGTCGATCTGGACGCCACAAAGATCAATCTAGGATTTTGACGCCACACTCTTTGTGATTGAAGAGTGATAAGTCAGGTAGGGTTCTTCACAAATCAATTTGGAAGAATAACTCTTAATTCTCGGAATTAAGTTCAAATATTGGCCAAAAGTTGTTTATTACATATTCTGATGCCATATTTATAATGGAACATCCCTCCACACTTAGGAAAATTCAACATGACAGAAATCAAGCCCAAAACTTGGACTTTGACAAAGTAACTAGACAAATTACACTAGCACACATTTTCTGACTTTAATTGAAACATAAACAGACCGAATTTAAAATGGCTATAACTTCTTGCACAAAAGTCCAATGCAATCATGGTTGAACAATCTGGAAAGATCACGTTCTGAACTTGAAATCCACCTAGATTAGTCTTGTTTTCACATGCAATGAATGACTTCAAATTCGGGTTCAAATTTATCTACTGTTCTGACGTAAACAACATCAATTTCTTAACTTATTTGCATTATCAACCCAAATTCAAGTAGTCCAGCATCAAAAGAACTATTAAGGGCTCTTCCCATCTTTAAGCTCCAATTATAGGCAAATAAGCACCCTTGAACCAATTTGAAATTGATTGCCAAATTTTAACTCCGACGCAGCTTCAATCATTCCAATCTGACTCGTCAAGGTCCTTTGTAGTTGTTTCGCTCTCGCTCTTGTCATTGGACCATCTGAATCCTCTTGCATATTTGATTTACCTTTACGAGATGGATTATCATTCCCATGATGCACATCATGAAATTATATTTTTTTTCAGTTTTATTCTCATTCAAATTTTTAATTTGTAAGATTTGTTCTTTATTATTTTAATAAACTTAAGAAAAATAAAACATTTATAACTTTCTAGCTCATTTTTCATGACATAACCAAAATACTCGAAAGTATTTTCCAACTTATTTTTCATTACACTACCATCCATTAGAAAATAATTCACTTTCCTGGAATTCACTTTTCTAGAATTCACTTTCCAAATGGAAACTACTTTCCAACAAGCAAACAGGGCCTAAAATGTTGTGAATTTCCTTAGATTTCTAAATCTTTGTCCATCCTCCTTGGTTCTCCTTGGTATTTTGTAGACATATCTAAGGGTGTGATCCACATTCACCAAGAGTTCTTTCTTTTTAAACTTTGAGTCTAAATTTGTTCATCATAGAAAAATTATCCTAGAAAAATTGATGGGATTAGAAAATACCAAACACCAAGTAGGTTACCTTAGGTAGGGCGTATTAGGATATTAATACCTTCCCTTTATGCAATTAGTTCCTTGCCTTAGAATTTCTAAAAGATCAACTAGGTTTTCTATTAACCATAATACTAGGTGACGACTTTCTTATTTATAATAAAACAAAAAAAAATCCAAAATCAATTAAGAATTGCTGCGATGCTGTGCTCCGCCAAGAGAGTGCGACACCTATAATCCAACTTTTTCCATTTTCTACATTGTCTTTTACTATGTGCTTATTAATATTATTTAACATTTATCTTTCACAACATAATTACCACTTATCATCAATCCATTTATTCATTTAACATACTTCAAATATTACGTTACTTATAAGTTCATATCAAGATATCCAAGTCACAACCGTATACATGCTATACTTATATGTACGTAATTGTATTCATACATGTCCACCAAAATTCTATGCTTGGATTTTTTAATAAGGTGTAACATTTAATACCTATCCTCTAAAGTATTTAGAACATCTAATATTATTTCAATTAAATATTTATGTAGTACAAAAAGATAAAGTAAGTAGGAAAAATTTATGACAATTGGCAATGCGACTAGGACATAAAATAATTCATTGTGTAGAATCAAGTGATATGCTTAGAAATGTTGCTTAGCAATACTATTAATCACGATAAAATTAATCTATCAATTATCATATTCTTATAATTATCTAATAACAGAATGCAAACATTATTATTGTGTACAATTATTCACACCACTTCGTAATTATTCCGGTATAATTTTCCCACACGTGTTTTCTTCTTACAGGACTAAGTATGTCTACAATTATTTCCTTAGTCACCATTATGTCATGATGACTAAGTATCAAGATCACATTATATCCACCAAGCAGCTTGTAGCTCAGTGGCGTAAGGCGCTGCTCGCCTTCTTTCGAACCTCGGTTCGAGTCCCAGTGGGAGTGGGGCTGGCGAGTGGTGTCCTTCCTGGTTCTGCTAGCTCCTTGTTGTGTGGTACGCCTGTCGCCCCCGCGGTGCCTAACCTGTTCACTGAGGCTTGCAGGATGTCCAGTGGACCGTGGGATTAGTCGTGGTGCGCGTAAGCTGGCCCGGACACCC
>NW_011499921.1:19030-36066 GCF_000495115.2 Populus euphratica | reverse complement strand
GGCCGGGCCCCCCCGTAAAAAAAAAAAAAAAAAAAAAAAAAAAAAAAAAAAAAAAAGATCACATTATATCCTTAGTTATGATTTTCACGGTTACAAAGTATCTTTCTACAACATGGCTTTATCCCATCACTAAGATCGCTAACTTCATCACATCACCTTAGTCAAAGGTATCAGTGCAGCCTTTATCACCATCATTAAGACGTACAATACACAAGGTTAGACATCTAAGTCAAAAACTAAGATAGAAGTAGAGGTTTAGTTGATGTCTAAGATGACACTTTAGACATCTATCTATCAGTATCCTTAACATTATAAAATTTCAAAAGTCATAGGTATAGTATAAGAACAAATTTGTATGATACTCCTTTGTATATAAGGATCACATATCGTCATGTTACGAAATGTCTTTGATTATTCATTTAGTGATTAGATGATCGTGATATTAATTTTGTTTATGTGCTTATGATAAGCTAACTTTGTGAGTCAAGCTCATGTGAGAAATAATTCACCAAATGCTGGCAGTAATTAGTCCTTTTCAAAGCATGTTTCCTTACGTAATGTAGCAATGCTTAGCTACAACTGGATAAAAAAAATGCTTTAAAATGTTTTGCAAGTCCAAAAAGAAAGTACAGTTTATCATTATTTAATAACCAAGCAAGCTCCTTGCCATCCTTTCTTCAACAGCACTTTTAGGGTAATGTAATCTGGTGTGCAAACTGTGGAAAATGTCTGTCATTAAGCAAAGAGAAAAAAGGACCTTCGAAGATAAGACCTTTATATTATATAAATTCTATTATGGATATAATTGACTAACATAGAAAACTTTGAGTAGAAAAAGTTGTGTTCCCTCTCTAGAGCATCATTATTTATCTTGAATATGATTACAAGTTTATCTCCTATAAAATAGCTAACCTATAATATGCATAATTTCCTAATAACTAGTATCCTAACAAAGAAAAGAATAATATATTTACAAATATGAAAGGTAATTATCAAATATTTTTTTTAATTAAATAGTTAGTTCCTTTGACATTTCTCCTTAAATTAAAGCTAGTGAGCATGTTAGCATCAATTTTCTAACAAGAAAATGATGACACTAATGACCCATATATTTAGTGAAGGTATTCATTATCAAGAGATTAGTAGTGATACGTGAAAGGGTAATAACATGATGGTCAGAGGCCTCTCGTACAAAGTAATAGTCATGTAACCTCTAGGTGTAAATTCAATGTAAAATTAAAGAAATATTTTAAATCGGATAAAGAAAATAAAATGAATGATGTGTGAATTTTGATATATAGGACATGAATGTGTGTGTGTTTGTATCAAGGGCAAGGGTACAAAAATTGATCCGAAGTCATCACTTGTCATATTGGTTAAGAAATGTAAACTCGGTATAACTCAAGAGTTCCATAAAAATTCTAAAGAAATGTATAAGAAAATTAAGCAAATAAATCATGAAAATTGGATATTTGATACTAGTAGTAAGGGAAGGGAAATGGACCTTTGAAATTTAGAAAAAATGGTTACAAATTTTTTTTTTAAATAGAAGTCAAAAAAAGCCTGGAAAATAAAAAAGTTCAAAATGTGAATTAAATTTAAATGAAAGTGATTTGTGAGAAAAGAAAGGTACTAGGGTATAGATTAATGAATTTTGATATCATTTGTAGAAAATCGATATTAAAAATATATTGGGACCAGAGAAACAATACTTAATAACTATAAAATTACTATTTCTAAGGACATAATGGGAATTTAACAAATTTTTGCCTATATAAGGCTTGTTATGGTCGGCCATGTAGAATAGAAAAGGAAGAAAGGAAAAACTCCATTTTGTTTGAAAATTCTTGAGAAAAAAAAAAAGAAAAAGGAAGAGAGTTAGTGATACTAAAGGATTTAGAGAACAAAATCCTTTTGATTTAAAGTGTTTTGAAAGAAGAAATTTAAGGTTTGAGTGAGGAGAAAGTGATGGCAACAACAAGGAAGAAGAGGTGGAAATCCTTGATTGGTTAGCAATTGGAGCCTAGGTTACTCTTTGATAAGATGTCCTAACATTCATGTAACAAGTTCTTATAACAATTGTTAAATTTCCATTGATTTTTTCATAAAATTAAGATTAGGGTTCATGATGAATTTTGAGGGAAATGAAAAATTGAGTAGAATTGATGTTTGTGACATAGAATAGGGTTGAAATGAGTTGAAATAATAAGTGATTTTAAAAGAAAATTTATAGTTTCTTATTAAGTAAGTGGCCAACCATTGATGTAGGAAGAAGAAGGGTGTTTTATTGAAATATTTGACTTGATGATGTATGTTTATATGAATTAAAATGATGAGAAATGCATGAACGAGAATAACAATGGGGTATTAAAGAGGGTTCAGAAGAGTGTTGATTGATTAGTTAATCAAATTGAAAAAAATAATAATCTTAGAAGTTGTTTTTAACATCATTATAATGTATATAACATAGCATGGAATTGGTTTGAATGGGGATAAGTTAAATTGGTGATGTGTAAATGTTTACGATATTGTTGATGAAACTAGACATTTTGATCTTTTAGTCTTCCAAAGTGAATTTGAGTATGGAAATGAAAGGATGTGGACTAGGTCTCAGCATAGAAATTATAGTCTTGGATGTTTGTTATCAAAGGAGTTGACCTTGCTTAAGTTGAAGTTTTAAAACTCTAGTTATAGGCTAATAAATGAGAGTGGGTCAAGATAGATCCTATTGGACAGTTGGTCATCTTCTCGATAATGAGTAGTTTTGAGGGATTTAGAAGCAGAAATGAGTTCTTCTCTCTTAATGGACTTATAACCCTATGTCTTAGCTTTTTAATAGATTAAGTGACGCCTTAAACCAAATTATATAATATTAGATATGGACGAAACACAAAATAATATTCGAATGAGGAATGACACCAATTGTAATGTTGATTTGCATTTTATTAAAGAACTTAAGGAAACAGATTTAATGGGAACATAAAATGTAAATTTAAATAAATAGGGATAATAATGAATGAAATGATTCAAAAATAATTATATAGATTATTGATTTAGAAAGAATAAATGCTCATGAGTAATGATGTGATATACTTGTTAATGTAGGGGGAGCCACATGACCTAGATAATAGCTAGGGAGTACTAGTCAAGCTTTTATAGTAGGTAGGTGTCCAACACCTAAAGTTTTTTATTTTCTCCTAATTAGTACTTAAAAGTGCATTTTT
This sequence comes from Populus euphratica, assembly GCF_000495115.2. Classification (NCBI taxonomy): domain Eukaryota; kingdom Viridiplantae; phylum Streptophyta; class Magnoliopsida; order Malpighiales; family Salicaceae; genus Populus; species Populus euphratica. The sequence continues at coordinate 32,842 of NW_011499921.1, read as the reverse complement.
ATCAAGGTTTTATATCATTATTTTGCACTCGAAGTATCAATAACTCCTTAACTAAAGCATGTTTTATAATAATATATCTAATAATATAAGATACCTTTAATTTGAGATAAATATTCATTTTAAATGTAGGCCTATCACATAAATGAAAAGATTGATTGATGACTTTAAGAACTGAAATTGAAAGGACAAAGAGATGACCAAACTTAGAAAAGAGATGCCGGTGCAATCCAAACCAGAATATTGTTTGGTAATTGAGTCATATTTGGAGCTGTAAATCTCAGATTTAGGTCTACCTTATATGGATGGAAAGGTAAGACATAGGCCTACAACTTTTATATAGAGCCCAAGATCTAAAAAGGTCATTTTCAAGTTCAAATTATAGCAACAACAAAGAAGTCCGAATCTGTCTTCCAGCCCGAGTATTGTTCAGTTTTTTACCCATATCTAGAGTTCTAAAAATCCAAATAACCTGAATTTTAACTAAGTTTATTATGTCAAGGTGGAAACGTTACACTAATGGTGTAAGAATAAATATAGTGTAAACTTAATATGGATTTTAATGTTTGATACTAACATGTTTTGTATTTGTTATCTTGTTTACTTTTTAATACTTTGCTTGTTAAATGACTAATCTTGATTTATGTTGTATAACACTTGGTACAACAAATACTTGGCACTTTCATAGCCCATACTGTATGGTATAACCAACACCTGAGCTATGAAAGGAACTTGATTTGTTGTTAACATAAGTTATAATCATGAACGCTTGACGAGATTTGCAAGTATTAGCATTAATCAAATAAGATGACTAATGTAATCATGTTAACAATCTATATTTAGATTGGAACCTCCTTTGTGTGTGGTTTCCAATTGAATAATAAGAGTTTATACTATACTTGTTTGACATACTATTAGTGGAATCTCTAACCTTGACATTTGTTATTATCACTGTTTAATCCTTACATTAATATTCCATTTCAAAGTTCTCATCAACATCTTCTTCTTCTTCTTCTCCTTCTTTTTCTTTATTACTACTACTACTACAACAACAACAACAACAACTATTATTATTATTATTATTATTATTCTTGTTGTTGTTGTTGTTGTTGTTGTTGTTGTTGTTGTTGTTGTTGTTGTATATAACACGGTTATTTATAATTTGTACAGTTAACCTCCCTGTGGTTCGACCCCGGTCTTGCCGAGTTATTTATTACTTCGACACTCCTGCACTTGGGAGAAGATATCAATCTTTTAGTCGTGTCAAGTTTTGGGCGCCGTTGCCGGGGAGGTAAGTTCTTGTACAAATTATAGTATTTATTTTATTTTCTCTTTTCACTTTTCTTGTATATAACTTTATTTCTTTTCTCTTGTTTCTTCTTCTTTTGTTTTCTTCTTCCTTTTATTCTATTCCTAAACGTGCATAAGAGTGTGGTTACATACATCAAGTAGTAGACTTTGTAGGGTATCCTCATTATTTTTAGAAAACATGGCCGAAGAAGATAATCAATCACTTCATAATAAGAATAATGAGAATAATCGTGCTAGAACACTTAGAGACCACATGAATCCCACAAGAACAAGTGCACCATCATGCATAGTTTTTCCACTTGATGCATCTCATTTTAATTTTAAACCAGACATTATTCAACTTTTACCTTCTTTTCATGGTTTAGAATTGGAAAATCCATACTTGCATTTAAGGGAATTTGAGGAGATTTATAACACATATAATTATTCAAATTGTAGCATGAACACCATCAGATTAAAGCTTTTTACTTTTTCATTAAAAGATAAAGCTAAAACATGGCTACAAAATTTGAGATTAGGATTCATTCGTGCTTGGGATGAAATGCAACAGTAGTGTTTAAAGAAGTTTTTCCCATCTCATAGAACAAACTCTTTCAAAAGATAAATCACCATTTTCACTCAAAAACCAGGAGAAACATTTTACCAATGTTGGGATAGGTATCGAGACTTGCTTAGTACTTGCTCTCATCATGGTTTTGAAACATAAAGATTGGTTTCACATTTTTATGAAGGGGTAACACCTAGAGATAGGCAAATGGTTGAATTGATGTACAATGAAACTTTTGAAGATAAAGACCCTCTTGTTGTTCACTCATGACATGCATTTTTTTAATCTCAAGAGACTCTACTTTCCTAGCCAATGAGGCTAATCTAGCATTGAGGTCATCAGTCTCTTTCAATTGAAACTTCCCACTTGAATGAGAAATGGTGTTTCTAGACTCAACATGAACCAGGAGAGAAGTCTCTCATTGTTTTGTGTTTTCAGCCAATTGATCAAAAAAATCAAAGGCCTCACTTGGTTCTTTGTCATAAAACTCATCATTACACATGGTTGCACTAGCTTTTTAAAATCTGTGATAAGAGAGTCATAGAAGAAACTCACTAACCTCCTCATCTCAAAACCATGGTGGGGGCATGCATTTAACAAGTCTTTGAACCTTTCCCAAGCTTGGTGAAATGACTCATTTGGACTACAAGAAAAATTCATCATTTGACGTTGTAAGGCTGCTGTCCTATGAGTGGGGAAGTATTTTTTCAATTAGTAGTCCAACAGTCCAATATCCGAAAAGTTGAGGTCAACGTTTTTTTGAGGCGGTAAAACCAGCCATTTGATTTTTTTTTCAATTTTTTTAAGGCGGTAAAACCAACCAATTGATTTTTTATATATGATTTTTTTTGTTTTTTCCAATAATCAAATCTAAATTTGTTACCTTTGCTTGCTAACTCCCCGACAACGGCGCCAAAATTGTTTGACCGTTTTTTATGATCGGCTTGTTTTAACTTGCAAGTGCACGAGTGTGCGATGTAGCAATTAACTCGGTAAGATCGAGGTCATATCCACAGAGAGCTAGATTTGAAAATTAAGCTAGGTAACAAAAAAAAAACTCAAGAGAAATTAAATTAACAATAACTTGGTTGAAAATAATTGATGGATTTGTTTTCAAAGATGAAAAAGTGTAAATAGATTTTAAATGACAAGAAAAAGTAAGTATTGGTCCAAATCAATTTTAATGGTGATGTATTGGTGATTTCTTCAACATATATAAGATAACTCAACCTAATATCAACGATGGTGATATTAGATGGGAAGATATTACAATGAAGTTTAGAAAGATGAAGATTGATTATTGCTTAAGAATAAACAAGTACTTTCATATTAAGTAAGACATTGAATCAAGCAATCTCTATACCAAAACTAAAATTTGTGCATAAAAATTCAAGATTATAACATTACCTAAATGATCCAAGAAAGAGATTAGCCAACCATGATTATATATAAGAACACTTCAATAAACATGAAATAACTTGAATCAAACTGAAATAATAAGTTTTACAAACTAAAGAATCAAAATCTATAAAGAAGAACACAACACAATTTCAGAAAAAATTCGGACACAAATCTGACTATAACTTTGGACAACAATTTAACCCTTTTATAAGCCTTTTTCCGAGATGTCTATTGAGACATATTTATAGGAAATTCTGTCACCTTTCCAGATCATTAAAGAATAGCTCATTTGGACATCTGAGTCAAAAGTTATGGGCAAAACACCGAAAGGTGTTCTGAAAAATCAAATCAGGACAGCTTTGCAACCACTTTGGTGCATGTTTTTCTTCCTCATTTATGAGCTATCTCTTTCTTCTTTTTGACCCAAAATAATGTAAAAATGTCCCCTCCAGCTTTCCATCCATGTGCTTGCCTTCTTGGATCAATGAATTACCCAAAATAAATCAATTGTTGTTGTGTGGACATGTAAGATCATGGATTGTGTTTGGGTTGATTTGAAGGTTGATTTAGGGCTGATTTGGGGCTGAATTTAAGCATCAAATAAGTATACAAATATACCTATTATTTGGGCTAAGATTGACATTGAAACCTTGAGTGTTTAAGGGTTGAAGTTTGCACACAACATAAGACAAGTTTGGGTTTGAAATAGATCATATGATATTCTTTTCTAGAATTGGAATAGAATTGATTTTTGGGACAAATTTGGAGCACTTATTTGAACCAAGATTTGCTTCAATTTTCAACTAAATGTCTCTTCAATTCTTTGTTCTGAATTTCGATGTTGAATTTCCTGAATTAATTCATTTAAGGTCCAAAAACCTATCGAAACATTAAAACAAACTTCATTACTAAAAAGCACATCAATTATTATAAAAAAAAACCAAATAAAAACAATAAATACATATGTAAAATAAGAGACTTAATGACACTTTTGATGCACAATCACACCTCCTTATGCTCCACCTCCTAAAAGAAATATTAAGGAAACATTGCATGCATTCATTGAAAAGCAAGAGACAATCAACACTCAACTTGCTAAAAACATCACAGATTTTAAAGATATTCTTGCAAAATTCACATCTACTCTCAGTTTTCAAGAGAAAGGTAAGTTTCCATCTCAACCACAGTAAAATCCCAAGGGGCAATACAATGCAAATGCAAGTAGTCCTAGAAGTCAACATATGGATCAGGTGAAATCAGTCATCACTTTTTGTAGTGGTAAGGTTATTCAAAAACCAATTCTTGAACCTTGTGAGAAAGATGATGAGTCAATCTTTAAGGGTAAGGAAGGGATTGAATCTGAACATTGCAAAGAAAATACTGATTCCCCTCTAGCACTTCCATTTTCTCATGTCATGACCAATCAAGAAGAAATCAAGGATGAAAAAGGCACCAAAAATGTTGATGCAGATCTTTTATCAAAAGTGACAATAGATTCAACACACGACATCACACCATCGATGATTACTTTCGTGATGAATCTGTACTTTCTCTTAGTTTAATGCCTTGGTTTACTAAAAATATCAATTTTCTTTCTTCAGGATTTTTGCCAGCTCACTAGAGTACCGAAGACAAAAGACAATTTTTGAGCAACGTGTAAAATTTTTATTGGGATGACCTTTACTTATTCAATTATTATCCTGATCAAATATTTCAAAAATGCATTCCCGACAATGAGGTAAGTAATTTCATTAAATTTTGTCACTCTAAGGCACGTAGGGATCATTTCTTGTAAAAAAAGGACTGTAGAGATCTTACAAAACGGATTTTACTGGCCCACCATATTCAAGGAATCACATGCATCCCGCAAAACCTGTGAAAATTGTCAAAAGGTGGGATTCATTTCAAAACACAGAGAGTCTTTAGATAATCTTCTATTAACTCTTAAGTCTCATCATAATCGAGATAAGCATCATGCAATTCATGACTTATAAACCCATTTTCATAAAGAACATGCTCGACTTAGTCTTGGGAATCTAACTAAAAAAGACAATGTTTGCCAGTTTTTAAGAAAACTAGATGGGAAGCCTATCCCCGACCCATAAAGGGTGTTTAAGCCATTCTTGGACGTAAAACCAAGGGAAGATGTGAGCCACAATCAAAACTACCTATACATATACATACTTTTTCAAAAATAAATAAAAAGAGAGAGAGTGTGTGTGAGACCCCAGTTGGCCTACAATAGGTGGTATGATTGCCCTTTTAATTTCTCATCTATAAAATCCTCTCTTCCTTCCTTTCATTTCTACTCAACCCATACATTCAACAAATATAGAAGTGTCTAGAAATGACAAGTTTATCAAGTCATCACATAAGAAATATTTATGTTTTTGGTGGATCTAATCCTGAGAAAGAAAAGGAGTTTTTAGAATCAGCAAATCATCTTGGTCAGGTGCTAGCTGAGAGAAAGATTCATTTAGTGTATGGAGAAGGCAGTCTGGGGTTAATGAGAGGTGTGTCAATAGCTGTATTTTTAGAAGGTAGTCAAATTTAGGGGTTGTCCCCGAAGCTTTAGCACAAGGGGACATCATTGGAAAAATAATTGGAGAGGAACTTCAGGTCTCCACAATGTTCGCTTGAATGAATGCAATGTTTAACCATGCTGATGCCTTCATTGCTTTACCAGGTGGTCTAGGCACATTGGAAGAGATCTTTCATATTTTCTCTTGGGCCCAACTGCACATTCACCATAAACCTAGAGGTTTGTTAAATGTTTAATGGTTATTATGATAAGTTATTGTCTTTTCTTGATCGTGCTGTGGAATAGGAATTTCTAACATCTTCTGCACGACAAATCATAATCTCTGCTACTACTGCTGAACAATTGATTGACCAACTACAATCTTTCATTCCTGTAATTGATCCCTCCATGAGTCGTATACATTGGTCATTTAAGGAAAGCTGTAAAAAGCTTAGATTCGATTTGAGTCTTCATTTGTAAATTTTTTGTGTCTTTTTATTTTATTATTATGTTTTGTTATTTCTTATTTTTATTTAAGTGTGTTTCAGGTTTGTTAGTGTTCGTTATTTCAGGTGATATGTTCTATACTCTATCTTTCTATCTTAGAACATTAAGGACAATGTCTCGTTTTGTTTGGGGGGAGAGGGTAGTAACTAAAAAAAAAAATTAACTAATTGTGTTTTCTATTTCATAAAGCATATGCAAAATTGTTGTTACTATGATGGCAGAGTAAAGAAGTTCTTTTTATGACTCTTGAGACGCATCTTAGTAACCATTCTTAATAAGGTCTATCATAATACTTCTTGAAATATTCAGGTTTACAAACTCTCGCATTGTTAAACCTTAATTCTGCTCATATACTCATTTAACATATATTCTTAAACCTTAATTTACACACACACTTTAACATATGATTGTGGGTTGCACATTGGATTATTACATTATTTATGTTCTTTTGTTAAAGATAACAACTAAGGGAAATGATAGTATATAATTAAAAAAACACACAAAAACGAAAACAAAAAAATGAAAAAAATGAAAAAAAAAATGATGATAATAAAAATGTAGATAAGTTTGGTTTCGTAGCCTCCTTAACCTAAGCAATTAAGCCCAAAGAGGTGTTTTAACACCTAATACCCTAAAGTCAACAGACTTGGGAGCTATTGGCCTAACGCTTGTTACATGGGTTGAGGAGGAAAGCTTAAGGGAATCAAACATTGCACTATCAACATATCAGTAACTACGACTCGAGTTACTAAGCTCGTAGGGGTGTCTCAACACCTAATGCCCTAAGACCAACTGGTCTGGGAGTCATTAGCCGAAAGCTCGTTACGTGGGTTAAAGATGTATGGTGTTTTAAGTTATATGTATATATATTTAAAAGAAAAAAGAAAAAAAACAAACAAATAATAATCCCAACCCAAGGAAGTTAGTTAACCTTAAACATTAGAACAAAAATTTTATTTTCTTTCAAGAAAAGCCCCATAATTATGTGTTGATATATTGAGCATAAAAGAAAGTTTTATTAATATCTTGTTAAGAGGTATTGAGCAGCTATATAAATTTAATGAGAGTTTGTTTATCTGGATTGATTAATGGAAGTTGAATGATGAATACCTTGCTTTGTGAAATTTGCAAAGTATTTTTCTATTTTAACGCTCTGATTACTAGGGACTGGTAATAAGCTGGTTGGGGGGTGTGATTACTACTTAAAAGTATATTTTTATCAAGGTTTTGTATCATCATTTACTCCTTAACTAAAGCATGTTTTATAATAACGTATCTAATAATATAAGATACCTTTAATTTGTAGTAAATGTTCATTTTAAATGCAAGTCTATCATATAAATAAAAGGATTGATTGATGAATTTAAGAACTGAAATTGAAAGCACAAAGAGATGGCCAAACTTAGAAAAGAGATGTCGGTGCAATCCAAACCAGAACACTATTCGGTAATTGGGTCATATCTAGAGTTGTATAGATCTCAAATTTAGGTATAATTTATGTGGATGGAAAGGTAAGACATAGGTCTACAACTTTCATATTGAGTCCAAGATCTAAAAATGTCATTTTCAAGCCAAATTGGAGCAACAATAAAGAGGTCCGAATCTGTCTTGCAGCCCGAGCACTATTCAGTGTTTGACCCATATCTGGAGTTCTAGAAGTCCAAATGACCTGAACGTTTTACACAATAAATTTAAGACAATTTCCTACAACTTTCATGTTTTCAAGTGGCTCTAATTTTGATCTTATCAATGATGTTTTGGGCAGACAAGAGAAGATTGGGATTGTCACCAAGTCAAGAGTTGGTCACCCACTCATCAATTAGTCATCAAATCAATAGTTCCCAATTTTGGCCTATAAAAGGAGGCATTTCCCATGCATTTAGGCATCTTAGTTTCCAGATCAAGATCATGCTCTTCTTTCTCTCTTTGTATTTTTTTTAATGTTTATGCTTTGCTTTCATTAATATCAAGTTTATGCCTTTCATTTTCTTTCCTTTACTTAGTTAACTCTTATCTTATTTATTTTTCTTTCTTACACTAATGGTGTAAGAATAAGTATAGTGTAAACTTATTATGGACTTTAATGTTTGATACTAACATGTTTTATATTTGTTATCTTGTTCACTCTTTAATACTTTGCTTGTTAAATGATTAATCTTGATTTATGTTGTATAACACTTGGGACAACAAATGCTTGCCACTTTCATAGTTCATACTGTATGGTATAACCGACACCTAAGCTATGAAAGGAACTTGATTTGTTGTTAACATAAGTTATAATCATGAATACTTAACGAGATTTACAAGTATTAACATTAATCGAATAAGATGACTAATATAATTATGTTAAGAATATATAATCTGATTGGAACCTGTGTGGTTTGCAATTGAATAATAAGAGTTTATACTATACTTGTTTGACATACCATTAGTGTATCCTTTAACCTTAACATTTGTTATTATCATTGTTTAATCCTTACATTAATATTCCATCTCAAAGTTTTCATCATCTTCTTCTTTTACTCTATCTCTTTCTTTACTACTACTACTACTACTACTACTACTACTATTATTAGTATTATTATTGATGTTATTATTATTGTTGTTGTTATTGTTACTATTGTTGTTATTTATAATTGTTGTTTATAATTTGTACAATTAACTTCCATGTGGTTCGACCCCGGTCTTGCCGGGATATTTATTACTTCGACACTCCTACACTTGGGAGAAGACATCAATCTTTTAGTCATGTCATAGGCCATCCTTAATAAATTGTATTTTATCTTCATAATTTACAGATACCATTCCTAAAGAATGACATGTTGCATTGCAAGTTCATCTGGCACATCTGTGACAGACTTTCAGTCGTTTTACATGACATTTCTTTGCAAAAGTGATTTTTACCTGTTCCAGACATGTGTGAAATGAAAGAATTGAAGGACTCACCTAATAATTGGACATTAGCATCAATCAGCCAGCGAACATCTTTAGGAATTCCATATTCATTAACAATCTCAATCTTACACATCTAGCACAGTAAATTTTTGTAATTGCATTTTAAGGCAGAACAGGAAAATACTTTCTTAATTTTTCAACATTGGTGTCCATTTTCAAATGTGAATTAGAGGAGAGATTCAAAGAAAGGGGAAAGAGCAAAGAATTGCATAAATATATACACTTAAAAACTCACTAAGGTTGATTCTTTGAGTCCGCTTTCAAGCCAGGATGACAATCAACCAATTTTGGGACAAATGATCTCATCTTGTTATGTTTATTTCTACTTTACTATTGTACATAAGAAATGAGTCTCAACTTTTTTTACTGCAAATTTAGAAGTTGTTTTCCTTCACTCATATAACTATCTAATTTAGTTCTTCAATTCAAATGATGAATAAAAAATATCAGTTATTATAGGAAATTGAAATAACCGACATAAGTCACGGAGTACCGTTATCCACTATTTGACCAGGGTTAGAGGGACTGACAAAAGAAAAATTTCACCAAAACAAAACACAAAACAATGTGAGAAAAAGAAAATCAATCTTTATATACAGGATCACTCCATTCAATAAAGTCATTTTCAATTGAAAAATTATCAAAGTAAACATTCAATAATGTCCATTTACCTTGAAAGTATTGTCATTCTTTAGATTCTAGATATCATAACCCTCGTATAGATACACATGTTTTACAATAAAAGGACTGCTTCATCTTGATCTTTGTTTTCTAGGAAATAAATGGAGTCTAGAATTATAAAGCAAGACTTTTTGACCAACATTGAATGTTTTTCTCAGTATTTTCTTGTCATCAAACTCTTTGAGTCTTGCTTTATGAATTCTTGAATTTTCATATACATCATTTTTTATTTCCTTAAGCTCATTTATTTGTAATTTATGGAGCTGACTAGCATCATCAAAATTTGAATTGAAAGCTTTAAAAGCCCAATAAGCTTTATGTTCAAGTTCCACAAGCAAGTGACATGGTTTTCTATATACTAGTCTATAAGGTGACATACCTAATGATGTTTTATAAGCAGTTCGATAAGCCCAAAGTGCATCATTAAGTCTTAAAGACCAGTCTTTCCTATTAGGGTTCACTGTTTTCTCCAATATCTGTTTGATCTTCCTATTAGCAAGCTCTACTTGTCCACTTGTCTGGGGGTGATAAAGGGTGATAACTTTATGTGTGATTATATATTTTTTCATTAAATAATTGAATGACTTATTGTAAAAATGTGCTCCACCATCACTATCATGGCTTGAGGGATTCCAAATCAACTCAAAATATTTTCTTTCAAAAACTTTATCATTGTTTAATGATCATTGTTTTGACTTGGAATTGCCTCTCTCCATTTTGAAACATAATCTTCTACGACTAATATGTACAAGAAACCAAATGATAGAGGAAATGGACCTATGAAATCTATACTCCAACAGTTAAAGATCTTAATAACAAGAATAGGATTTAAAGGCATCATGTGACATTTTAAAATAGATCCCAACTTTTAACAATTTTCAGAAGTCTTGTAGAATGCATCTGAGTCCCTTAATATGGTGTGGGCTCGTAAAATCCACTTTGTAAGATTTATGTAGTTGTCTTTCTTGATGAGAAATGGCCCTCACATGCCTCAGAATGACAAAATTTAATGACACTACTTACCTCATTGTCAGGAATGCATTTCAAAATATTTGATCAGGACAATATTTGAATAAATATGGGTCATCCTAATAAAATTTCTTCACTTCGTTCAAGAACTTTCTTTTATCTTGGATACTCTAATGAGCTAGCAATTGTCCTGAAACAAGAAAATTGACAATATTAGCAAACCAAGGCATTGTAGAGACCGAAAGTAAAGATTCATCTGGAAAGTAGTCATCGATTGGTGTGATGTCAGTTGTCGAATCAGTTATCAATCTTGACAAATGATTTGCGACAATATTTTTTATGCCTTTTTTGTCTTTGATTGTGATATCAAATTCTTAAAGTAACAAAATCCACCACACCAATCTAGCCTTAGAATCTTTCTTAGAAGGAAGATTTTTCAATGCTGCATGATCACTAAAAACAACAAGTGAGCAAACAAGATAAGACCTAAATTTCTCATATGCAAGTACTACTGCAAGTAATTCTTTTTCAATGGTGGTGTAATTCATTTGAGCACTATTTAAAGTTTTACTTGCATCGTAAATCACATAAGGTTTCTTATCTTTTCTTTATCCCAAAACAACACCTATTGCATAATCACGAGCATCACATATTATTTCAAATGGTAATGATCAATCAGGAGGTTGAATAACAGGAGCAGAAGTAAGCAAGTTTTTAAGTTTAACAAAGGTTTCTTCACAATGTTTAGTCCATTAAAAAATATTATCTTTTGTTAGAAGGTTACTTAAGGGTTTAGATATTACACTAAAATATTTGATGAACCTTCTAGATTTGTGTTGTTTAAAACATGGTACAACAAATACTTGGCATATAACACTTGGTACAACAAATACTTGGCACTTTCATAGCTTAATTGTATGGTGTAACCAATACTTGAGCTATGAAAGGAACTTGATTTATTGTTAACATAAGTTATAATCATTAATATCCGACACCATTAACAAGTATTAGCATTATTTAAATACGATAACTAATGTAATCATGTTAATAATGTATAATCTGATTGAAACCTTCTTTGTGTGTGGTTTTCATTTAAGTAATAAGAGTTTATACTATACTTGTTTGAAATACCATTAGTGAATCCTCTAACCTTGAAATTAGTTTTTGTCATTGTTTGATCCTCACAGAAAGAGATGGTCAAACTTAGAAAAGAGATGTTGGTGCAGTCCAAACCAGAACACTATTCGGTTATTAGGTCATATCTAGAGCTATAGATCTCATATTTAGGCCTATTTTATATAAATGCAAAGGTAAGTGATTAGTACTTAAAAGTGCATTTTTATCATGGTTTTATATCATCATTTTGCACTTGAAGTATCAATAACTCCTTAACCAAAGCATATTTTATAATAATATATCTAATAATATAAGATAACTTTAATTTGTGGTAAATGTTCATTTTAAATGCAGGCCTATCACATAAATGAAAGGATTGATTGATGACTTGAAGAACTTAAATTGCAAGGATAAAGAGATGGCCAAACTTAGAAAAGAGATGTCGGTGCAATCCAAACCGGAACACTGTTCGGTAAATGGGTCATATCTGGAGCTATATATCTCAGATTTAGGTCCAATTTATATGGATAGAAAGGTAAGACATAGGCCTACAACTTTCATATGGAGCCCAAGATCTAAAAAGGCCATTATCAAGTCCAAATTGTAGCAACAACAAAGAAGCCCGAATCTGTCTTCCAGCCCGAGCACTGTTCGGTATTTTGGCCATATCTGGAGTTCTAGAAGTCCAAATGAGCTGAAGTTTTTACACAAGAAAGCTGAGACAATTGCCTACAACTTTCATGTTTGCAACTGGCTCCAGTTTTGACGTTATCAATGACGTTTTGGGCAGACAAGAGAAGATAAGGATTGTCACCAAGTCAAAAGTTGGTCACCCACTTATCAATTAGTCATCAAATCAATAGTTCCCATTTTTGGCCTATAAAAGGAGGCATTTGCCATGCATTTAGGCATCTTGATTTCCAGATCAAGATCATGCTCTTCCTTTCTCTCTTTGTATTTTTTATGCTTTGTTTTCATTAATATTAAGTTTATGCCTTTCATTTCCTTTCCTTTACTTAGTTAACTTTTATGTTCTTATTTTGTTTATCTATTTTGCTTTCTTTCATTATGTCTAGCTAAGTTAATTATGTCAAGGTGAAAAGGTTACACTAATGGTGTAAGAATAAGTATAATGTAAACTTAATATGGACTTTAATGTTTGATACTAACATGTTTTATATTTGTTATCTTGTTCACTCTTTAATACTTTGCTTGTTAAATGACTAATCTTGATTTATGTTATATAACACTTGGTACAACAAATGCTTGGCACTTTCATAGCCCATAATGTATGGTATAACCGACACCTGAGCTATGAAAGGAACTTGATTTATTGTTAACATAAGTTATAATCATGAATGCTTGACGAGATTTACAAGTATTAGCATTAATTGAATAAGATGACTAATGTAATCATGTTAACAATATATAATCTGATTGGAACCTCCTTTGTGTGTGGTTTCCAATTCAATAATAAGAGTTTATACTATACTTGTTTGATATACCATTAGTGGAACCTCTAACCTTGACATTTGTTATTATCATTGTTTAATCGTTACATTAATATTCCATCTCAAAGTTCTCATCTTCTTCTTCTTCTTCTATTTCTTTATTATTATTATTATTAGTACTACTACTACTACTACTACTACTACTACTACTACTACTACTACTACTACTACTACTACTACTACTACTACTACTACTACTACTACTACTACTACTACTACTACTACTACTACTACTACTACTACTACTACTACTACTACTACTACTACTACTACTACTACTACTACTACTACTACTA
>NW_011499921.1:0-15999 GCF_000495115.2 Populus euphratica | reverse complement strand
ATTATTATTATTATTATTATTATTATTATTATTATTATTATTATTATTATTATTATTATTATTGTAGTTATTGTTGTTATTTCTATTATTGTTGTTTATAATTGTTATTTATAATTTGTACAATTAACCTCCCTGTGGTTCGACCCCGGTCTTGCCGGGTTATTTATTACTTCGACACTCCTGCACTTGGGAGAAGACATCAATCTTTTCGTCGTGTCAAGTTTTTGGCGCCGTTGCCGGGGAGGTAAGTTCTTGTATAAATTATAGTATTTATTTTATTTTCTCTTTTCACTTTTCTTGTATATAACTTTGTTTCTTTTCTTTTGTTTCTTTTTATTTTGTTTTCTTCCTCCTTCTTTTGCTTTCTTCTTCTTTTTTTATTTTATTCCTACACGTGCATGAGAGTGTGGTCACGTACATCAAGTGGTAGACTTTGTAGGGTATCCTCATCATTTTCAGAAAATATGGCCGAAGAAGATAATCAATCACTTCAAAATGAGAATAATGAGAATAACCGTGCTAGAACACTTAGAGACCACATGAATCCCACAAGAACAAGTGCACCATCATGCATAGTTTTTCCTCCTGATGCATCTCATTTTAATTTTAAACCAGATATTATTCAACTTTTACCTTCTTTTCATGGTTTAGAATTGGAAAATCCATACTTGCATTTAAGGGAATTTGAGGAGGTGTGCAACACATATAATAACTTAAACTGTAGCATGAACACCATCAGATTAAAGCTTTTTCCTTTTTCATTAAAAGATAAAGCTAAAACATGGCTACAAAATTTAAGACCAGGATCCATTCGTGCTTGGGATGAAATGCAACAACAATTTTTAAAGAAGTTTTTCCCATCTCATAGAACAAACTCTTTCAAGAGACAAATCACCACTTTCACTCAAAAACCAGGAGAAACATTTTACCAATGTTGGGATAGGTATCGAGACTTGCTTAGTACTTGCCCTCATCATGGTTTTGAAACATGGAGATTGGTTTCACATTTCTATAAAGGATTAACACCTAAAGATAGGCAAATGGTTGAATTGATGTGCAATAGAACTTTTGAAGATAAAGACCCTGATGAAGCAATGGAGTACTTAGACTTATTAGCTGAAAATGCTCAAAATTGGAACACCGCGGGTACTTATGAGGCTCCGAGTAAAACTCAACCTCACACATCTAGTGGAGGCATGTACAACCTTAGGGAAGATCATGACCTTCAAGCCAAGTTTGCATCTTTAGCTAGAAAAGTCGAGGCACTAGAATTGAAAAGGAGTGGTCAATTAAAATCTGTTGAAAACATTGTGTGTCAAATCTATGAAACAAATGAACACTCAACCAATGATTGTCCAACCTTGCCTTCTTTTAAAGAATGTCTCCATGAACAAGCCCATGCTTTAAACAATTTCCAAAGGCCCAACCACAACCCATACTCCCAAACATACAACCCTGGTTGGAGGAATCACCCAAATTTCAGTTGGAAGAGTGAGAACAACAATGCACAAACTTCACAACCACCGTTTCAAGCACACCATAATTTCCAAAATTCTCATGGATATGCACCTCCTTATGCTCCACCTCCTAGAAGAAATCTTGAGGAAACATTGCATGCATTCATTGAAAAGCAAGAGACAATCAATACTCAACTTGCTCAAAACATGACAGATTTTAAAGATACTCTTGCTAAATTAACATCTGCTATCAGTTTTCAAGAGAAAGGTAAGTTTCCATCTCGAACACAACAAAATCCCAAAGGGCAATACAATGCAAATGCAAGTCGTTCCGGAAGCCAACATATGGATCAAATCAAATCAGTCACTACTCTGCGCAGTGGTAAGGTGATTGAAAAACCCTCTCTTGAACCTTATGAGAAAGATGATGAGTCAATCTCTGAGGGTAAGGAAGGGGATGAATCTGAAAATTGCAAAGAAACGACTGATTCACCGCCAGCACTTCCATTTCCTCAAGCCATGACCAACTCTGAGATCTTTGAAACTTTCAAACAGGTAAGGATCAATATACCTTTGCTGGATGCTATTAAACAGGTTCCTTCCTATGCTAAATTTTTGAAAGATCTATGCACTGTGAAAAGGAAACTGAATGTGAAAAAGAAAGCCTTTCTAGCCGAACAAGTAAGTGCCATTCTTCAAAACAATAATGCTTTGAAATATAAAGACCCTGGTTGTCCTACAATTTCCTGCTTTATTGGAGAGCATAAAATTGAAAGAGCCTTACTTGATCTTGGTGCTAGTGTGAATTTACTTCCATATTCAGTTTTTCAGAGTCTCAATCTAGGTGAGTTAAAACCAACTTCTATATCTCTTTTACTTGCCGATAGATCTGTAAAAGTGCCTAGAGGAATAATTGAAGATGTGTTAGTACAAGTCGATAAATTCATTTATCCTGTGGATTTTATTGTCTTGGACACAGAACCTGTTGAACCATGTAATTCATTTCCTGTTATTTTAGGACGTCCGTTTCTTGCAACCTCTAACGCATTGGTTAATTGTAGGAATGGACTGATGAAGCTATCATTTGGAAACATGACATTGGAGATGAATATTTTCAACATTTGCAAGCAACCTGGAGATGATAATGATTTACAAGAAGTAGATCATATTGACGAATTAGTTTATGATCAACTTGAATCTACTTTAAGTAAAAATGAGTTGGATGAATCTGAAGATTTGCAAATGATTTATTCTGAGGAAGAAATCACAGATGAAAAACGCACAGAAAATGTTGATGCGAATCTTTTGTCAATAGTGACAACAGATTCGACATCTGGCATCACACCAATCGATGATTACTTTCCTAACGAATGCTTACTTTCTCTTAGTCCAATGCCTTGGTATGATAAAAATATCAATTTTCTTACTTTAGGAGATTTGCCAGCTGATTGGAGTACCCAAGACAAAGAAAAGTTTTTGAACGAAGTGAAGAGCTTTTATTATGATGACCCTAACTTATTCAAATATTATCCTGATCAAATATTTGAAAGATTCATTCCTGACAATGAGGTAAGTAGTGTCATTAAACTTTGTCATTTTGAAGCATGTGAAAGTTATTTCTCGTCAAAAAAGACTGCTGCAAAAATCTTTCAAAATGGATTTTATTGGCCCACCATGTTCAAAGACAGATTTTATTGGCCCACCATGTTCAAGGACACACATGCATTCTGCAAAACTTGTGAAAATTGTCAAAAAATTGACACTGGTCAAAAAGTTTTGTTTTATGATTCTCAACTCTATGCATTCCCTAAAGAGCTAAGATTAAGATGGAGCAATCCTTATGGGGCCTGTGATATTGAGAATTCAATGAATGACAATGATTTTAAGGAAAATGGACATCGTTTGAAAGCTTACTTTGATAATTTTCCTAGCGAAAATGAATCAGCTGGTTTGAATGATCTTGTAGATAAAGGTTCATTATTTTGTTTTTCTCACATTTTTTTTTGTGTTTCTTTTTGAGTGATTTTTGCTAGTTTCTTTCACCCTGGTCAAATGGCGGATAACGGTACTCCGTGACTTAAGTCGGTTCTTTCAGTTTCCCACAATTACTGATATCTGTGTATATATCTGTGCAATTCTTTGAATCTTTCTTCCAATTCTCATTTGAAAATGGACACTAATTTTGAAAAATTGAAAAAGTATTTTCCTGCTCTGCCTCAGAATGCGATTACAAAAATTTACCGTGCTAGATGTGCAAGATTGAGATTGTTAATGAATCATGGAATTCCTGAAGATATTCGCTGGTTGATTGAAGCAAAGGTCCGATTATCAGGTGAGTCCTCTAATTTCTTTATTTCACACATGCCTGGAATAGGTAAAAGCACTTTTGCAAAGAAGCGTCGTGCAAAACGACTAGAAGTCTGTCATCGATGTGCTAGATGGACTTGTAATACACAATGTCGTTCTTTAGGAATGGTATCTATAAACCATGAAGATAAAATACAATTCATTAAGGATGGCTTAAGTAAGGAGTCTTTAGATAATCTTCTATTGACTCTTGAGACGCATCCTAGTGGAGATGTGCATCGTGCAATTCATGATTTATGGCCACTATTTCATAAAGAACATGATAGACTTAGTCTTGGGAATCTAACTAAAAAAGACCCTGTTTGCTAGTTTTTAAGAAAACTGGATGGGAAGCCTATCCCCGACCCATAGAGGGCGTTTAAGCCGTTCTTGGACGTAAAACCAAGGGAAGATGTGAGCCAAAATCACAACTACTTGTACATACATATGTTTTTTTTTCAAAAGTAAATAAATAAATAAATAAAAAGAGAGAGAGAGAGAGTGTGAGACTCCAGCTGGCCTACATATAGATGTTATGATTGCCTTTCCAATTTCTCATCTATAAAACCCTCTTTTCCTTCCTTTCATTTCTACTCAACCCATACATTCAACAAATACAGAAGTGTGTAGAAATGACAAGTTCCTCAGGTCATCAAATAAGAAATATTTGTGTTTTCGGTGGATCTAGTCCTGGGAAAGAAAAGGAGTTTTTAGAATCAGCAAATCATCTTGGTCAGGTGCTAGCGGAGAGAAAGATTCATTTAGTGTATGGGGGAGGCAGTCTTGGGTTAATGGGAGGTGTGTCAATAGCTGCATTTTTAGAAGGTAGTCAAGTTTTGGGGGTCCTCGCTGAAGCTTTGGCACAAGGGGACATCATTGGAAAAACAATTGGAGAGGAACTTCAGGTCTCCACAATGTCGGCTCGAATGAATGCAATGTTTAACCATGCTGATGCTTTCATTGCTTTACCAGGTGGTCTAGGCACATTGGAAGAGATCCTTCATATTTCCTCTTGGGCTCAATTGCACATTCACCATAAACTTCATATTTCCTCTTGGAGATCTTTCATATTTCCTCTTGGGCTCAATTGCACATTCACCATAAACCCATAGGTTTGTTAAATGTTAATGGTTATTATGATAAGTTGTTGTCTTTTCTTGATCATGCTGTGGAACAGGAATTTTTAACATCTTCTGCACGACATCATAATCTCTGCTACTACTGCTGAACAATTGATTGACCAACTACAATCTTTCATTCCTGTGATTGATCCTTCCATGAGTCGTATAAATTGGTCATCTACGGGAAGCCGTAAAAAGCTTAGATTGGATTTGAGCCTTCATTTGTGAATTTTTGTGTCTTTTGGTTTTATTATTATATTTTGTTATTTTTTATTTTTGTTTTAGTATGTTTCAGGTTTTGTCAGTGTTCGTTATTTCAGGTGATATCTTTTATACTCTATCTTTCTACCTTAGAACGTTGAGGACAATGTCTCGTTTTGGTTGGGGGGAGAGGGTAGTAGTTGATAAAAAAAAAATTGTTTTTCATTTCATAAAGCATGTGCATAATTGTTGTAACTAGGATGGCAGAGTAAAGGAGTTCTTTTGTTAAAGTGACTCTTGAGACGCATCTTAGTAACCATTCTTAACAAGGTCTATTATAATACTTCCTGAAATATTTAGGTTTACAAACTCTCGTATTGTTACCACTTAATTCTGCTCATATACTTATTTAACATGTATTCTTAAACCTTAATTTACACACACACACTTTAACATATGATTGTGGGTTGCATAGTGGATTATTACATTATTTATGTTCTTTTGTTAAAGGTAACAACTAAGGGAAAGGGATTGTATATAATTAAAAAGAAAAAGAAAAACATGAAAAAAAAAAAGAAAAAAAAAGAAAAAAAATGATGATAATAAAAATGTAGATAAGTTTGGTTTCGTAGCCTCCCTAACCTAAGCAATTAAGCCCGAAGGGGTGTTTTAACACCTAATACCCTAAAGTCAACTGACTTGGGAGCTATTGCCCCAATGCTTGTTATATGGGTTGAGGAGAAAAGCTTAAAGGAATCAAACATTGCACTATCTACATATCAGTATCTGCGACTCGAGTTACTAAGCTCGTAGGGGTATCTTAACACCTAATGCCCTAAGACCAACTGGTTTGGGAGTCATTAGCTGAAAGCTCGTTACATGGGTTAAAGATGCATGATATTTTTAAATTATATGTATATAGATTTTTAAAAAGAAAAAAAGAAAAAAAAAGACAAAAATAATAATCCCAACCCAAGGAAGTTAACCTTAAACATTAGAACAAAAATTTTGTTTTCTTCCAAGAAAAGCCCCATAATTATGTGTTGATACATTGAGCACAAAAGAAAGGTTTATTAATATCTTGTTAAGAGGTATTGAGCAGATATATAAATTTAATGAGAGTTTGTTTATCTGGATAGATTAATGGAAGTTAAATGATGAATACCTTGCTTTGTGGAATTTGCAAATTGTTTTTCTATTTTACGCTTTGATTACTAGGGACTAGTAATAAGCTGGTTGGGGGGTGTGATTAGTACTTAAAAGTGCATTTTTATCATGGTTTTATATCATCATTTTGCACTTGAAGTATCAATAACTCCTTAACCAAAGCATGTTTTATAATAATATATCTAATAATATAAGATACCTTTAATTTGTGGTAAATGTCTATTTTTAATGCAGGTCTATCACATAAATGAAAGGATTGATTGATGACTTGAAGAACTTAAATTGCATGGATAAAGAGATGGTCAAACTTAGAGAAGAGATGTCGGTGCAATCCAAACCGGAACACTGTTCGGTAAATGGGTCATATCTGGAGCTATATATCTCAGATTTAGGTCCAATTTATATGGATGGAAAGGTAAGACATAGGCCTACAACTTTCATATGGAGCCCAAGATCTAAAAAGGCCATTATCAAGTCCAAATTGTAGCAACAACAAAGAAGCCCGAATCTGTCTTCCAGCCCGAGCACTGTTCGGTATTTTGGCCATATCTGGAGTTCTAGAAGTCCAAATGAGCTGAATTTTTTACACAAGAAAGCTGAGACAATTGCCTACAACTTTCATGTTTGCAACTGGCTCCAATTTTGACGTTATCAATGACGTTTTGGGCAGACAAGAGAAGATAAGGATTGTCACCAAGTCAAAAGTTGGCCACCCACTTATCAATTAGTCATCAAATCAATAGTTCCCAATTTTGGCCTATAAAAGGAGGCATTTGCCATGCATTTAGGCATCTTGGTTTCCAGATCAAGATCATGCTCTTCCTTTCTCTCTTTGTATTTTTTATGCTTTGTTTTCATTAATATTAAGTTTATGCCTTTCATTTCCTTTCATTTACTTAGTTAACTTTTATCTTATTTATGTTCTTATTTTGTTTATTTATTTTGCTTTCTTTCATTATGTCTAGCTAAGTTAGTTATGTCAAGGTGAAAAGGTTACACTAATGGTGTAAGAATAAGTATAATGTAATCTCAATATGAACTTTATTGTTTGATACTAACATGTTTTGTATTTGTTATCTTGTTCACTCTTTAATACTTTGCTTGTTAAATGACTAATCTTGATTTATGTTGTATAACACTTGGTACAAAAAATGCTTGGCACTTTTATAGACCATACTGTATGGTATAACCGACACTTGAGCTATGAAAGGAACTTGATTTGTTCTTAACATAAGTTATAATTATGAATGCCTGACGAGATTTACAAGTATTAGCATTAATCGAATAAGATGACTAATGTAATCATGTTAACAATTTATAATCTGATGGAACCTCTTTTGTGTGTGGTTTTCAATTGAATAATAAGAGTTTATACTATATTTATTTAACATACCATTAGTGGATTCTCTAACCTTGACATTTATTATTGTCATTGTTTAATACTTATGTTAATCTTCCATCTCAAAGTTCTCATCAACTTTTTCTTCTTTATAATAATAATAATAATAATAATTATTGTTATTACTACTATTATTTTTAGGACATCCATTTCTTGCAATTTCTAATGCATTAAATAATTGTAGGAATGAAGTGATGAAGTTATCATTTGAAAACATGACATTGGAAATGAATATTTTCTACATTTGGAAGCAACCTGGAGATGATAATGAATTACAAGAAGTAGATTATATTGAGGAATTAGTTTATGATCAACTTGAATCTACTTTAAGTAAAAATAAGTTCGATGAATCTGAAGATTTGCAAATGATTTATTCTTTGGAAGAAATCATAGATGCAAAAACGCACCGAAAATGTTGATGCGGATCTTTTGTCAAAAGTGACAACAGATTTGACATCTGACATCACACCAATCGATGATTACTTTCTTGATGAATACTTACTTTCTCTTAGTCCAATGCCTTGGTATGATAAAAATGTCAATTTTCTTGCTTCTGGATTTTTGCCAGCTCACTAAAGTATAAAAGACAAAAAAAATTGAGCAACGTGCAAAACTTTTATTGTGATGATCCTAACTTATTCAAATATTTTCCTGATAAAATATTTGAAAGATGCATTCCTAACAATGAGGTAATTAGTGTCATTAAACTTTGGCCAACTTTTGTTATTGTTATTATTGTTACTATTGTTGTTGTTATTGTTGTTATTGTATTATTGTTCTCTATAATTTATACAATTAACATCCCTATGGTTTGACCCCAGTCTTGCCGAGTTATTTATTACTTCGACACTCCTGCACTTGGGAGAAGACATCAATCTTTTGGTCATATCACCTATATATAGATGGTATGATTGTATTTTCAATTTCTCTTATATAAAATCTTCTCTTCTTTCCTTTTATTTCAACTCAACTCATACATTCAACAGATATAGAAATGTTTATAAATGGCAGGTTTCTCAAGTCATCAAATAAGAAATATTTGTGTTTTTGACGGATGTAGTCCTAAGAAGGAAATAGAGTTTTTAGAATTAGCAAATAATCTTGGTCAGGTACTAGCTAAGAAAAAGATTCATTTAGTGTATGGGAGAGGTAGCCTTGGGTTAATGAGGGGAGCATCAATAGCTATATTTTTAGGAGGTAGTGAAGTTATGGGGGTTGTCCCTAAAGCTTTAGCATAAAGGAACATCATTGGAAAAATAATTGGAGAGGAACTACAGGTTTCCACAATGTCTTATTAAATAAATGCAATGTTTAAACACGCTGATGCCTTCATTGCCTTACCAAGTGGTCTGTGATTAGTACTTAAAAGTGCATTTTATATCAAGGTTTTATATCATCATCTTGCACTTGAAATATCAATAACTCCTTAACTAAAGCATGTTTTATAATAACATATCTAATAATATAAGATACCTTTAATTTGTGGTAAATATTTATTTTAAATGCAGGCCTATCACATAAATGAAAGGATTGATTGATGAATTTAAGAACTATCACATAAATGAAAGGATTGATTGATGACTTGAAGAACTGAAATTGAAAGGACAAAGAGATGGTCAAACTTAGAAAAGAGATGTCGGTGTAGTCCAAACTGGAACACTATTCGGTAATTGGGTCATATCTGGAGCTATAGATCTCAGATTTATATGGATGGAAAGGTAAGACATAGGCCTACAACTTTCATATGGAGCCGAAGATCTAAAAAGGTCATTTTCAAGTCCAAATTGTTGCAACAACAAAGAAGCTCGAATCTGTCCTCCAGCCCGAGCACTATTCAGTATTTTGGCCATATCTAGAGTTCTAGAAGTTAAAATGAGCTGAATTTTATACACAACAAATCTGAGACAATTTCCTACAACTTTCATGTTTTCAAGTGGCTCCAATTTTGACGTTATCAATGAAGTTTTGGGCAGACAAGAGAAGATAAGGATTGTCACCAAGTCAAGAGTTGGCCACCCACTCATCAATTAGTCATCAAATCAATAGTTCCCAATTTTGGCCTATAAAAGGAGGCATTTGCCATGCATTTAAGCATCTTGGTTTCCAAATCAAGATCATGCTCTTCCTTTCTCTCTTTGTATTTTTTGTATTGCTTATGCTTTGCTTTCATTAATATCAAGTTTATGTCTTTCAATTCCTTTCCTTTGCTTTGTTAACTATTATCTTATTTATGTTCTTATTTTGTTTATTTATTTTTCTTTCTTTCATTATGTCTAGCTAAGTTTATTATGTCAAGGTGAAAAGGTTACACTAATGGTGTAAGAATAAGTATAGTGTAAACTTAATATGGACTTTAATGTTTGATACTAACATGTTTTGTATTTGTTATCTTGTTCACTCTTTAATACTTTAGTTGTTAAATGACTAATCTTGATTTATGTTGTATAACACTTGATACAACAAATTCGTGGCACTCTCATAACCCATGCTGTATGGTTATCACTTAATTCTACTCATTTACTCATTTAACAAGTATTCTTAAACCTTTATTTTCACACACACTTTAACATATGATTGTGGGTTGCATATTGGATTATTATATTATTTATATTTTTTTTGTTAAAGATAACAACTGAGAAAAAGGGGTAGTATATAAAATGTAAAAAAAAAATGATGATAATAAAAATGTAAAAAAGTTTGGTTTTCTAGCCTCTTTAACTTAAGCAATTAAGCGTGAATAAGTGTTTTAACACCTAATATCCTAAAGTCAATTGACTTGGGAGCTATTGGTTCAACACTTGTTACATGGGTTGAGGAGAAAAGCTTAAGGGAATCAAACATTGCACTATCTATGTATCAGTATCTACAATCCGACTTACTAAGCACAAAGGGGTGTCTCAACACCTAATGCCCTAAGACCAACTAGTCTAGGAGTCATTAGCCGAAAGCTCGTTACATGAGTTAAAGATGCATTGTGTTTTTAAGTTATATATATATTAATAGAAAAAGAAAAAAAGAAAAAAAAAGATAAAGATAATAATCTCAACCCAAGAAAGTTAACCTTAAACATTAGGACAAAAATTATATTTTCTTTCAAGTAAAGTCTTATAACTATGTGTTCATATATCAAGCACAAAAGGAAGGTTTATTAATATCTTATTTAAGAGATATTGAGCAAATATATCAATTTAATGAGTTTATTTATTAACATATCTAATAATATATGATACCTTTAATTTGTGGTAAATATTCATCTTAAATGCAGGCCTATCACATGAGTAAAAGGATTGATAAATAAGCTTAAGTACTGAAATTGAAAAGACAAAGAGATAACCAAACTTAGAAAAGAGATGCTGGTGCAGTCCAAACTGGAATACTGTTCAGTAATTAAGTCATATCTAGAGTTGTAGATCTCGAATTTATATGGATGGAAATGTAAGACATAGGCCTACAACTTTCATGTGGAGGTCTGGTTCAAACATGATTGTTTTCAAGTCCAAATTATAACAACAATGAAGAAGTCTGAATCTGTCATGTAGCTTAGACGTTGTTCAGTGTTCAGCCCATATCTCGAGTTCTAGAAGTCCAAATGATCTCAATTGTTTTTTCTTAGAAAGATAAGACAATTTTCTAGAACTTTCATGGTATATTTGGTTCTAATTCTGATGTTAGCAATAATGTTTTTTTCAGACAAGAAAATAAGGATTTTCACCAAGTCAAGCGTTGGTCATTCATTTATTGATTAGTCATCAAATCAATAGTTTCTAATTTTGGCCTATAAAATGAGATATTTACCATGTATTTAGGCATCTTAGGTTTCCAAATCAAGAATCATGCTCTTAATTTCTCCTTTGTATTTTTGTAATGCTTAAGTTTTGTTTTCATTAATATCTTGTTTATGCCTTTTAATTCATTTTCTTTACTTAGTTAACTTTTATCTTATTTATGTTCTTATCTTGTTTATTTATGTTTCTCTCTTTCATTATGTTTAGCTAAGTTTATTTTGTCAAGGTGAAGAGGTTACACTAATGGTGTAATAATAAGTATAGTGTAAACTTAACATGAACTTTAATGTTTGATACTAATATGTTTTGTATTTATTATCTTGTTCACTCTTTAATACTTTACTTATTAAATGACTAATCTAGATTTATGTTGTATAACATTTGGTACAACAAATGTTTGACACTTTCATAGCACAAACCGTATAGTATAACTGATACATGTGCTATGAAAGAAACTTGATTTATTGTTAATATAAGTGATAATTATGAATACCTGACAACATTTACAAGTATTAGCATTATTCGAATAAGATAACTAACATGCTCATGTTAACAATTTATAATCTAATTGGAACCTCTTTTGTGTGTGGTTTTCATTTAAGTAATAAGAGTTTATACTATACTTATTTGAAATACTATTAGTGGATCCTTTAACCTTGATATTTGTTGTTATAATTGTTTAATCCTTACATTGATCTTCCTTCTGAAATCTCTCATCAACTTCTTCTTCTTCTTCTAGTATTATTATTATTATTATTACTACTATTATTATCATCATTATTATTTTTGTTCTTGTTGTTATTATTTATAATTTATACAATTAACCCTTTATGGTTCGACCCCGGTCTTGCCGGCTTATTTATTACTTGGACACTCCTATACTTAGGAGAAGACATCAATCTTTTGGTCATGTCAACAATAAATGCTTGGCACTTTTCTAGCCAGCCATATGGTATAATTGACACTTGTGCTATTAAAGAAATTTAACTTGTTGTTAACAAAAGTTAGCATTATGAATTTCTTACAATATTTAAAAGTTTGGTGTTACTTAAATAAAATAATTGATATGATCATGTTAATAATTTATAATGAGTTATTAGTGACAAATCATCTGATTAGAACCTCTTTTATGTATGGTTTCCAGTTGAGTAATAAAAAAAGTTAATATTACATTTATTATTAATACCATTAGTGGATCTTCTAACCTTGACATTCATTTTTATCATTATTTAATCCTTACATTAATCTTGCATTTCAAAGTCCTCTTTAACTTATTATTATTATTATTAATATTATTATTTGTAATTTATTTAGTTAATATCTCTATAGTTTGACCTTAGTTTTGCCAGATTATTTATTATTTTGACATTCCTACACTTAGAAAAAGACATCAATCTTTTAGTCGTGTTAACCATGTCATTATTTTTAGCGTTCTAGTGATCTTTTTAGAAATTATAAGAAAAATATAGGTTATCATTTAAGATTGTGGTTCTAGCTAATAAAAGTTTTATATATCATTAAAATTATTTATATTATTTTATGATTGATGCGTTGTTATTATTTCATTTCACAATGATATTAAATGTGAAAACATTCATTTTTTAAATGTAATCCATCAAATTAATGATTTGAATAAATTTAGTGAATTTATAAGAGTTTGTTGATTGATTCATAATTTTATAATTTTAGATGGTGCAGTAGGTTCACTTTGTAGAAATTGGTATTATATTCTAAATTACTTAGAAATGTAGAAGAATTATTTGTTTATATTTATATTGTTATGGTTTAAGAGAATTTAATTTAGAAAGTGACTAGTTGAAATATGATAGTTTAAATGGAAACTACAACAAAATGTAATAGTAAAAAACACAACATAATAACAATGTTAAACAAATATAAATAAAAAAACAATATGGTATATGATTTTATTTTATTTTTTGCAAAAATCACCCTTAGCATCTTATAATGTATTGTAATTTACATTTTGCCTCTATTTTTTTGAAAATTATAGAAAACAATATTGGTCAGCCAAAAACCCCACATCAATCAAAATGATCAACATAAACCCACATAACTTATATTAGAAAAGCCAAAAGCCTAATCCTTTTCTCTCATTACATTATGACTTATTCTCTCTAAGTTTGGAACAAAAAAATAACTTTCATTTGGTGAAAGGAAGCCAAGATTTGTTTGTTTGAGAGAAAGAGAGGTCATGAGAGAGAGCGACTGGTGATGTGAATTTGTAGGTGGTTGAAGTTATTGTCATGGTTGTTTTTGGAAAAAGAGATTACAATGATAGCTAATAATAAGGATTTATAGGTGGTTAAGTTTCTGTTGTGGTTGTTTGTGGACAAAGAGGCTACAATGGCAACTAGAAATGGTGGTTAACTGAGAAGGGAAGAAAATGAGAGTAGAATGGAGTTTTAGTCGTTCGGCTATGAGAAGTTAGGTTGTGAGATGGAAATTATATTTGCGGTTTAAAGGGTGATGGAAATGAGATTGGTTATAGTATAGTGCGGGGAAGAGAAAACTTGGAAAAATTAAGGAATTTTTGTGTGAAGTTATCTCTCATCTAGACAATGGGCACGAGTCTTGTTGTGATAAGAGAGGATTGAGGTTGAGTATGGTGATGGTGATGGTGATGGTGATAATGATGGGAAAAATTAAAATGCAAGTTAGCATT
Source organism: Populus euphratica (assembly GCF_000495115.2). Lineage (NCBI taxonomy): Eukaryota > Viridiplantae > Streptophyta > Magnoliopsida > Malpighiales > Salicaceae > Populus > Populus euphratica. The sequence continues at coordinate 1,840 of NW_011499921.1, read as the reverse complement.
GTTTGATGAAGATGACGACTCTAAATTAAAAAAGAAGATTGGTTTCGAGTGAAGATTGGTCAGTAGGCTCGTTGGACCTTTGCTGGAATATCTAGAACTCAGAATTTGGTCTTTCATCAAATTGAATGTATCATCCGTGATAAGCTGGATTTGATGAGGAACGTTCTACCAACAAATGAAAATAAAAGAATCCAACGAGCCTGGAGGGTTAATAACATAGATTCTTCATTTGATATTTAGCTGGTTGTATTGGTTTCCCTAACGAATCAAGTTAGGTCTTGAGTTTTCAGTTCGGTGGCTAGCATGTAGCCATCTATTGTTTTACGTTTCTGTTCTCATTGTAAATCTGGGGTATGCCCCTTATAATCTTTGTATCGTTTTCCTTTAATATATACGTCAACTTACCAAAAAAAAAAAAAAGATTGGTTTCGAGTGGAAGAAGGGTTGTGTTTGCTTGATTGGAGAAGGAGATTGAGATGTGTGTGGCTAATGACTAAAGGGAGACAATGTTGTTCTTGGTGTTTTTTATTTTTAGTATTGTTGATGAATAAAAAATGAAAAAATTCTAATGTTGGTGGTGAACTTAAAAGGGAGTAGTTGGTGAAGGAAGGCTCTTGTTCTTTTCTTAGTAGATTTTTATAGTTTATTTTTTAGATTTTTTATTTGTTTGTAATATCTCTATATCTATAAAGATATTATAAATCAAGAAATCTTGAATTAGTGAATTATAAAACTAAAGGATCCAAGAATTAGTGAATTCAATTGTATGATCATTTTATAATTTTAACATTATAAGAACTTTTTAGTTATTAATTGAAATATAATAGGAAACTTGTAAATAATTTGATTTTTTAACATGCATTTAAAATGTTATCAAATTATAAACTACAGGGTAAAAATTATGATTTTTAAAAGAATAAAAGCAAAAAAAAAAAACCTAACCTATTAAAGGTCAGAGTAATTTTCCTTCTCTCTTTTTTTTTAACTTTCATGCAAATAAAAAAAAAGTTTTTTAAGGTTGTTTTCATAATATAAAAGTTAAGTAAATTATATTTATCAATTTTGGATAAATTATAGATTCTATATAAAATTAACAAAAACTTGTTAAAATAGAATTACTTTCAAAAATCAAAATAATAAAAGGAAAGAAAATGAAATTGGATAGAATGGAACGTCCAATATATTTTGAAGTTGTTAAATGTTAAGCATGTTTTCAAAAAAGAAAGAAAGAGGTGTTAGTCTACACTACAGTACACTCATTATTTTATAATAATTAATAGAATAATATATTATTAATATAATATTAATTTAATAGTAATTAATTAATTAATAGTAATTAAATAGTAAATTACTATAATACTAAATAATACTAATTAGAATAAAGTAATATAATAATAATATAGTAATATAAAGTAAACAAAATAGTAATATAAAGTAAAAAAAAAGATAAAAAAAAGAAAGTATAAAAGGACTTTTTTTTTCAAGCCCTACCCCTACTTGTTGTGTATTGTTGTGTAATGTAACTGATTAGTACTTAAAAGTGCATTTTTATCATGGTTTTATATCATCATTTTGCACTTGAAGTATCAATAACTCCTTAACTAAAGCATGTTTTATAATAATATATCTAATAATATAAGATACCTTTAATTTATGGTAAATGTTCATTTTAAATGTAGGCCTATCATATAAATGAAAGGTTTGATTGATGACTTTAAGAACTTAAATTGCAAGGGCAAAAAGATGACCAAAATTAGAAAAGAGATGTCGGTGCAATCCAAACTGGAACACTATTTGGTAATTGGGTCATATCTGGAGCTATAGATCTCAGATTTAGGTC
>NW_011505279.1:0-3847 GCF_000495115.2 Populus euphratica | reverse complement strand
GGAAACTACGTGGAATTAACTAATGCAAGTAACTAGTATTCGTATAAACGAGACACGGGTCTGCATTAATTTTTTTAAAATAATATTTAGATGTTACAAATATATTTAATATATATATATATATAATTCAAGTTATAATCCTCACTAAGTAAAAAAGCTAATTTTATTTTAATTATATAAATAAAAAAACAAAAAATAGACCAAAAAAAATCATAGTAATATAAAAAAAAAACACTTTTCCATGAGTGGATAAAAACTAGATATTATTCAATGTTCAGTTAATTAAATATGAAATAATAAATTGAGTAAAAAAATTAAAAAATAAACAGGAGTCAATCTTAGTTGGCATTATAGACATATAACTTAAGTAATAAGGGGCGAGATTACTCAAATAAACCCACCAAACTTGTGTCTTAGATTATAAGATCAGGATAACATGGCAAAAAAATTTAAAAAAATAAAAAGCTAATTTAAAAAAAACTAATCTCGGTCAATAAAGATGAAAAAGAAAATAAGTAAAAAAAAATATCAACACCCATTAACTTTTTAAAATTTATAACATGAGTTATTAGACTAGAAACATCATATATGAAAAAACAAATATGAAGCTCAATACCTAACAAATCAAATACTAAGCAATGAAATTGCAAAAGAAAAATAGCAATTAAAAGAATATGGATAAAAATAAATAATAAATAATAAATTAGAGGGCAACTATAATTTTTTGATCAAAAAATTAATTGAAAAGTAAAATAAGTATAAAAAGAAAAAAATCAAAAGAATAAGGACCAAATTGAAAAAAATAATATACCATAAAGCTAGTTTGGAGGATAAAACTGAAAATTAATAAAAATTTGACGAAATTGACAAAGGAAAAAAACTACAAATTAAAATAGAAAGGATCGAATTATAAAAAATAATATATGACAAATTAGAATTGAATAATGAAATCAAAAATAAATATTGTTTTACAAAAATGCCAAGAACAAAATTAAAAATTAAAAGAATAAGAAATAAATAAATAAATAACATATGACAAATTAGAATTGAATAATAAAATCAAAAGTAAATATTGTTTTACAAAAAGGTCAAGAACAAAATTAAAAATTAAAAGAATAAGAAATAAATAAATAAATAACATATGACAAATTAGAATTGAATAATAAACTCAAAAGTAAATATTGTTTTATAAAAAGACCAAGAGCAAAATTAAAAATAAAATTAAAATAAAAAATAAAGTTGAAATATTAACAATAAAAATAATCAACCTATTGTTATGGAAGAGAGAGCAAACAAGAAAAAAATAAAAAAACATTACCGATAACAAACTGCCTTACCACTACTGAAATGAGTCGTACCAATAAAAAAAATAATAGTGCTTTCAATATCATAATAAAAAATATTTTTTTTCAACTATAAAATAGTATATACATCATCCTAAATATGCAAATACCTCTCACATTTTAGAGTATGTGATGAGCCAATAATTGTTTTTATTTAAATAATAAATAATCCTTAGCAAGTAATCAAATTACTTTTAATAAACCTGATAATAATAATAAAAGAAAAACCAAGAGTGAAAGGATCAAGAGGCCCGTTGAAACATGATTTATTTATTTTGATTTCAAAGATAAAAAAATACCCTTCTTTGTTAAATTTTTTGTACTTCAAATATAATTAAATTATTTTATAAAATAAATAAATAAATATTTATATTCTCTATCAATCTTTTAATAGCTAATGATCATAAAAAAATAAAATTGAAATACTCCTAATATCACGGCATTTGAATTTTTTGGGAACCTGATAAACATAATTATAGTGTTGTGGTGAGTAGCAAATTGTAAGTGTATGTACAATTAAAATGATATACACACACAGAGACAACAAGCACATGAATTCATAGATATTGCATTTATACTACATATAATGTAGTTTAAAGTTCAAAATATCGCTCCTTAATAAAGTTTATTGTTTTCCTAATTTTATTTATTTATTTTTTCTAAATCATCAAATAGTTATTATAGTATTACGTACTAAAATCTCAATAATTTAAAAGTATTTAAAGGATACACGGTGGCATATGGTTAGTTAAGAAACTTATATACTGTTGGTATATAACGACGATGGATGCATGGTCGAATTAATGACCAAATTAGAAGTAAATCATTCTCTCTCCCCCTATTTTTTTTTTCAATTAATGCGTGGCTTGCAACATTTTTAAAGTGGAATTCTTCTCTTGTTTATAATACTATGTTGAATAGTCTTTTTCTATAAAACCAATAAACAACCATTTTCATTGTGTCTTTGCAAATAAAAAATATTCAATCATAAATTAAAATATTTATATATACATCTAATTAAATAAATTAATATTTAATCAAGAGATAATTAAAATTAAAATATTTAATTTAACAAAAAATCAAATGTAAACAGAAAGTGAAAAATAAAGGATAAAAATCAATTTTTTAAAAGATAAATGTCAAATGCAAAAATTAAAAAAAATTAAAAAAAAAAAAACAAAACCAACTCAAATAAATCATTAAAACTCGTGACCGTGGTCATGAGATTGGAACCTCTAGCATAGAAGACAAACAAAAAAAAACAACAAAGCAAATCCTCAACAAAAAAAAAAAGTGATAAAACTTAAAAAACAATAATTAAAAAAGAAAAAAAAAATTTCAGTCAACTTAAGTTAACTCACTAACCCCGTAATCATGATTTTAGGATTGGGATAACCCCACAAAATAAAAAATGATAAAAAAAAAGAAGCATGAACACCAATCCCAAAAAAATTAAAAATATTGAATGATAAAATTAAAAATAAATTAATTTCATAAAAGAATCTAAAAAGAAAATCAAAGTCAAATCGTTTCAATCTTCAAAACTAATGACTTTGGTCATGAGGTCTAGATTATAAAAAGTCAATTTTTTTAAAAAAGAATAAATGCCAAGCATTAAAATCAAAAAGAAAATATGCCAAAAAAATATGTCAATCTGCATTAAACTTTTTAAATCTATAACTAAAAAAAAATTATAAAATTAAATCTCAACAAATTAAACATTTAAAGATAAGTTCAGCAAAATAATCAATTACACAAAAGAATAATAAAATAGCAATTAAAATAATAAGTGTGAAAAATAAAAATAAAAATAAAAAAATAAATTAAAGGGTAATAACTTTTTTTTATTTGATGGTTAAATTAAAAAGAAGAAAAACTCAAAGAATCAGGATCAAATTGAAAAAAAAAAATACCATAAAATTAGATTGAAAAATAAAATTAAAAACCAATAAGACTTTAACAAAAAGATCAAGAAAAGAAAATATAAAAATAAAAACAATAAGGATCAAATAAAAAATAATATATGATAAATTAAAAATAAAAATAATAAAGAATGAAGTTGAAGAGGGCAGAATTATAAATGCTCAGAAAAAGAAGAAAAAAAAACAAGATTCATTGATAACAAATCACTACAATTCACCAACATACACTGAATCAGTAAGAAAAGAACCAATAATGCATCCAATAACATAATGAAAGGATAGTTTTTGTTATCGGATAAAGTCATATATGCCATCTAAAAAATATAAACAATATAAACGTCTCTCATGTATTAGTACATAAATAATACTTGTTAACAACTTTTTATTATTTAAATAGTAAGTAATTAAATAAAAAAACTAAATTACTCTATTGTAGAATTAATAAAAAGAAAAATTACTTGAAAGGATAGAAAGCTTTTGGGACTTGATTTATTTTTTATTGATTCCAAGGAAAAAATTGCAATCTAATTATATTTTAAAAAATCAAATGATTAAAATAAAGTTTAAATATTTTGATACAAA
>NW_011505278.1:0-3847 GCF_000495115.2 Populus euphratica | reverse complement strand
CTTCTAAATGCTCTCTTGTTTAATATCAAACTTGTCTGTTTAACAAGTCTTTGCGTCTGTCATTGCAACATATGGGTCACAAAACTACTGCTTTATTTGATTTAATATTTAGTAATGTTTGGGGTCTTGCTACTATGTTTTTCTCTGATGGTTTTCATTATTTTGTCAGCTTTATCGATGTGCATACAAAATATATATGGTATTATGCTCTTGTTGCAAAATTCGATATGTTTTCTATATTCCAATGTTTTCAAGTGCTTGTTAAGCATTCGTTTTCCTACAAAATTAAATCTGTTTAAATTGATTGGGGTGGTAAATATCATAAGTTAAATATTTTCTTTCAAACTATTGATATTCATCATATGTTAATTTTTCCTCATATATATGAGCAAAATGACAGCATTAAGCATCACCATCATCATATTGTCGAAACTGGTCTTACCCTTCCAGACCAATGTAGTGCTCCGTTATGATTTTGGAATTATATTTTTGAATCATCACTATATCTCATCAATCGAATGCTACTATTATCCTTTAAAAACAGTCTTTTTTTGAATGTTTATTTAATCGTACTTCTAATTATGATTTTTTTACGTACTTTTAAGTGTTTTTTTTCTTTTTTCTTTTTACATCTATACCATACTCATAAGTTGGATTTCTGTTCATCTCCATGTGTGTTCTTAAGATATAGTTCCTCTTATCTTGGTTATCACCATCTTGATTTAGCATCTCAACATATATATGTCTCTCATCATATTTGTTTTCATGAAGATGTGTTTCTTTTTACAAAATCTAAATAAATAGCTACCCAACCTCCAACCACTTCTTCCCAACTTACACACTTTTCCACCTTGATTACCTCCCTAAATTTTCACCTAGCTAACCCGTTATACCTCATGCTCCACACAAACAACCCCCCATCCCCCAACCTTGTTTGCCACCATACCACCGTCACCCAGCCCTACCCCTATATCACCAGCTACATGTTTCTTTAATAATCATTATGCAGGAATAGGTTCTCCTCTTTCAAAATTGCATATTTCCAGGTCTGTCATTATAGACAACACTAATTCTATAGCAGGTTCTCCTACATCTACTATTGCGAGCTTAAGTCCTTCGACAGATTCTTTTGCAGGTTTGTAACTCTTTGTTGATCTTTCCTTTTATCCTCTTCAGCAGCTTCCCAATTTAGATTCTTCTTCCCCTTGGTTTGCCACTCATCAACATCTAATGGTTCTTCGTCCTCGACTATTAAAAATTACCATGCTAGTAGCATTTGCAACCTCCTTTATTGCTCCTATCTATTGAGTAATGTCTTCTCCTAACTATAAGCCCATTGCATTCTCTGATGCCGATAGGTATGTGTGAGACATGATGTTATGCGCGATAAAATTCAGGCCTTATGCTATAATAACACCTGGTTCTTGGTCCCTTTTCATCCTTTGATGAATGTTGTTGGTATTTTGCTCTTCCCTCTTATGTGTGCCAGTTGCATAAATCTTTATATTGTTTAAAGACTTATATGAGTGATTTTTTTATTTCTATTAACTTTTATACTTCCAAGGTCGACATATTTTTATTTATCTTATTTGTTAGTGCTGATATCTTTTATCTTTTGGTTTATCTTAATGACATTCTGCTTACGGGTAACAACTTTACTATGCTGTACTGCCTAATGTAGTTATTAAGTTCAGAGTTTAAGCTTCGTGACTTAAGCATCGTTCATTATTTTTTGGGCATTGAGGTTCAGTCCACTATTATGGGTATGATGTTATGACAACATAAGTATATTCCTGACATCCTCACTCAAGCTGATATGACTTCTTATGAATCGGTTGATACTCCTATCTCTATTTCCAAAGTCACCGTGCTGCCAAATCCCTTGATTTCCAATCCTATATGGTTTTGTCAAATTATGAGTGCTCTTTAATATCTCACCTTCACAAGACCAGATATTTATTTGTTGTTAACAAAGTCTGTCAGTTTATACATGCTCCTACAAATTCTCATCAGGGTGCCACTAAATGCATTATGCGTTATCTCCAGGGTACGACCACCTATAACTTCCATATCACTCATAGTTCCTCCTTTGCTCTACATGACTTTACAGATACAGATTGGGTAGGTAGTATTGATGATCGCAAGTCTATGAATGGTTATCTTGTCTTCTTTGGTCAGATGCCAGTTTCATGAAAATCAAGCAAGCAACGCATAGTTGCTTGCTCCTCCACTGAGGATGAGTATAAAGCCTTGGTAGATGGCACTGTGAAGATTATCTAGTTTTAGTATTTATTGAGAGATCTGCAAATTCTTTTTGCCTCTGCTCCTATTATTTGGTATGATAATTTAGGCGCAACTTATTTATCTATAAATCATATCTTTCATGCTTGTACTAAACATGTTGAGGTTGACTATCATTTTGTACAAGACTGGGTTGCAAAGAAAGAAATTCAAATTCGTTTTATATCCTCTTACGATCAACTTGCAAATACTTTTACTAAGCCGCTTCCTACTGCATTATTTACTGTTTTTCGATTCAATCTTCAGGTCAATCCTCCACCCTCAGCTTGAGGAGGTATATTATAGAATGTACCTATATAGAAAATATTATAGGCATACTCTTGTGTTGTAATTTCAATCGTTACTATTGTATATTATCCTATACATATAAATAAAAAAGTTGATTAACTAATAGGTTAAGCCTCTTAATTATTCTCAATTGAATCTAAGACTTTTATGTGTTTTAAGTCAAATTCTTATCATTAACAAAGCTCTAATAGCCTATTTGGAACCAAATCACATATAGAATTGAATTCAAATCCATATGTGATTTGAATTAAATTGACAACTTATTACAATTCTCATGTTTATAATAAAATATCAATCCATAGAATTGAATTAAATTATAATGTTTGGAATACATGCAGAAATGAATTGAATTAACTATTTTGACTATTTTTCCTTTAATTAAAAAATAAACTTGTTACAAAGACTCTTATGATTATATTGCCCTTAATTCTTACATTTTTTTTTTTTATCTTTATTTATAAATCTACATGTTGTATTTAGATTTATATAGTTGTTAATCGACTTTTTATTATTGTTTTTCAATGTGGTTTTTCTTCTTTTACTTGTGACTGTTTTGGGCTATATATAAAAGATTAATTAATTAACAATTATTAATATTTTTTTAATCTTAGATCAACTAGCCTAATAGTACGATTAAAGATTTTCAAAAGTTTTCTTTGTTATTCATATCATTAAAAAGGACCAATTGTTATTTAAGAATTTATCCTTTTAATATTTTTATTGGATAGTACAGTTGAGAAATTAAGCCTCCTCCTAGGTTACAGCAAGTTTCACTAGTAAAAATATGACGAGATAACAGTATTTTGAGGTATCACAACATGCACTAGCATATATACTACTTAAAATCAATGGAGTTGATCAATGAGGAAAGTGCTGGTGAGCTGCTTCAAGCTCAAACTCATGTATGGAATCATATATTCAACTTCATAAACTCCATGACTTTGAAATGTGCTGTTCAACTAGGCATACCAGATATGATCCAAAAACATGGCAAACCCATGACCCTCTCTGAGCTTGTTTCTGCCCTACCAATCCACCCATCAAAAGCTCAATACGTCCACCGCCTTATGCCTGTTCTCGTGCATTCTGGTTTCTTTTCCCAGCAAACTCTTGATAGCATTCACAGCCAAGAAGCCTACTCCCTTACCCAATCCACTCGTCTCCTCCTCAAGGATAACCCCTGGAGTAGAAGACCTCTTTTACTTCTGGGGCTCGACCCAGTTCTGACAAAGCCATGGGATTGCTTGAGCACCTGGTT
>NW_011505283.1:3337-3842 GCF_000495115.2 Populus euphratica | reverse complement strand
TCTTAAGAATATGACTAAAAAAGACCCTGTTTGCCAGCTTTTTAGAAAATTAGATGGGAAGCCTATCCTTGACCCATAGAGAGCGTTTAAGCTGTTATTGGATGTAAAATCAAGGAAAGATGTGAGTCACAATCACAATTACCTGTACATACACATTTTTTTTAAAATAAATAAATTAAAAAAGAGAGAGAGTTTGTGAGACTCCAGCTACTTGTTGGCATGTCCAAGCTTATGAAGGGCATTATAATATTTTTAAGTCAGAAAAATAATTTTTTATCTGGAAAAGCTGTTGGTATATGCTCCTTACGAGTCAACATGTGGATGGTGCATTTGATTTCATTCAATGGTCAAACATACCCTTTCATTTTGTTTTTGGAAGCGACATCATGCCCTTTTCCAGCTAGTGTTGCACATGATGATGAAATATTCATTTAGTGTATGGGGGAGGCGTTATTGGGTTAATAGGAGGTGTGTCAATAGCTGCATTTTTAGGAGGTAGTCAAGT
>NW_011505283.1:2916-3090 GCF_000495115.2 Populus euphratica | reverse complement strand
GGCCCAACTACACATTCACCATAAACCCATAGGTTTATTAAATGTTAATGGTTATTATGATAAGTTGTTGTCGTTTCTTGATCATGCTGTAGAATAAGAATTTTTAACATTTTCGGCACGACAAATTATAATCTCTACTGCTACTGCTGAACAATTGATTGACCAACTACAATC
>NW_011505283.1:2296-2822 GCF_000495115.2 Populus euphratica | reverse complement strand
ATAAAAACTTGTGTCTTTGGTTTTCTTAATAGGATATTATTTTGTGTTTTGTTGTTTCATATATTTTTTTTAAGTGTGTTTCAGGTTTATTAATAGTTATTGTTTCAGATGATGTCTTCTATACTCTATCTTTCTACCTTAGGACATTGAGGACAATGTCTTATTTTGGTTGAGGGGATAGGGTAGTAGTTGATATTAAAAAAAAAACTAACTGCATTTTCTATTTCATAAGCCATTTGCAAATTGTTATTACTAAGATTATCGAGTAAGGAGGAATTTTATTGACTCTAGAGACGTGTCTTGGTTAATATTTTTCAATGGTTATTTGCAATATTCATAACAAGGTCTATCAAAATACTTCTTGAAATATTCAAGTTTACAAACTCTCACATCGTTATCACTTAATTATGCTCATATACTCATTTAACATGTATTCTTACTCCTCCATTTTCACACACACACTTTAACATATGATTGTGGGTTTCACATTGGATTATTATATTATTTATGTTATTTTGTTAAAGGT
>NW_011505283.1:1750-1962 GCF_000495115.2 Populus euphratica | reverse complement strand
CCGAAAGCTCGTTATATAGGTTAAAGATGCATTGTGTTTTAAGTTACATGTATATACATTAAAAAAGCGAAAAAAAGAAGAAAAAATCAAAATATTACACTATCTATATATCAGTATCTAGAACCCGAGTTATTAAGCTCGTAAGGGTGTTTTAACACCTAATGCCCTAAGATCAATTGGTTTGGGAGTCATTAGCCGAAAGCTCGTTATAT
>NW_011505283.1:809-1527 GCF_000495115.2 Populus euphratica | reverse complement strand
ATATATAAATTTAATGAGATTTTGTTTATCTGAATAAATTAATGAAAGTTGAATGATGAATACCTTGTTTTGTGGAATTTGCAAATTGTTTTTTTATTTTAATGCTTTGATTACTAGGGACAAGTAATAAGTTAGTTAGGGGATGTGATTAGTACTTAAAAGTGTATTTTTATCAAGGTTTTACGTCATCATTTTGCACTTGAAGTATCAACAACTAGTTAACTAAAACATGTTTTATAATAACATATCAAATAATATATGATATCTTTAATTTATGGTAAATGTTCATCTTAAATATAGGCTTATCACATAAATAAAAAGATTAATTGATGAATTTACGTATTGAAATTGAAAAGACAAAAAGATGACCAAACTTAGAAAAGAGATGCTGGTGCAATCCAAATTGGAGTACTATTTGGTAGTTGGGTCATATCTGGAGTTGTAGATATCAGATTTTGGTTTACTTTATATGGATAGAAAGTTAAAACATAGGCCTACAACTTTTATAAGGAGTCCAAATTTAAAAAGATCTTTTTCAAGTCCAAATTGTAGCAACAACGAAGAAGTTCAAATTTGTTTTGCAACTCAGATATTGTTCAGTATTCAAACCATATCTATAGTTCTAGAAGTCCAAATGAACTCAATTTTAAAAAAATAGTTCTAGAAGTCCAAATGAACTCAATTTAAAAAAAAAAAAAGTGGAAGGAATTCCCAACAA
>NW_011505283.1:0-431 GCF_000495115.2 Populus euphratica | reverse complement strand
TAAGTTAGTTATTTCAAGGTGAAAAGGTTACACTAATGTTGTAAGAATAAGTATAGTGTAAACTTAATATGGACTTTAATGTTTGATACTAACATGTTTTGTATTTGTTATCTTGTTCACTCTTTAATACTTTGCTTGTTAAATGACTAATCTAGATTTATGTTGTATAACACTTGGTACAACAAATACTTGACACTTTTATGTTGTATTTGTTTTTCTTTATTATAAGATGGTATGGAAGTTATGGTCATAATTGGTGGCATGGCTAGGGCAAAATGAATCTTATCAAAGCCTTTAAATGATTTTTTTTTTTATAGTGGCATTGAATGATCTTAGAAACTATACATAGAAATGTGTGTTGTTTGTTTTTTATTGGAGTTGTATGGTTGACACGACCAAAAGATTGATGTCTTCTCCTAAGTGCAGGAGTG
>NW_011505275.1:0-3854 GCF_000495115.2 Populus euphratica | reverse complement strand
GAGACATATAAAGATATAAAAATAAATCTATCAATGATTCAATTGTTGGATTTCTCATATTTCTCAAAAAGCATTATAGCATAGAAAAATTATAAGGAATTTGATTTAATTTTTTAGTAATTAATTTTTTAGTATAATTATTTATTCATTATAAATGTTTTGATTTAGATATTATAGCTTAGAATATATCTACTTTGTTAAATCAATTTTATTCTCAACATTATATTCATTGATTATTTAAATAAAATATAAATGTTTTTTCAAATTTTATTTTGTATTGGCTAAGAATTTTACAATAAATGTTATTTGATAACAAATTCAATATTCTTTTTAATTCAATTAGGGTAATGAATCATGATTAGTACTTAAAAGTGTATTTTTATCATGGTTTTATATCATCATTTTGCACTTGAAATATCAATAACTCCTTAACTAAAATATGTTTTATAATAATGTATCTAATAATATAAGATACCTATAATTTGTGGTAAATGTCTATTTTTAATATAGGCCTATCACATAAATAAAAGGATTGATTGATGACTTAAAGAACTTAAATTGCAAGGATAAAGAGATGACCAAACTTAGAAAAGAGATGTCGGTGCAATCCAAACCGGAACACTGTTCAGTAATTGGGTCATATCTAGAGCTATATATCTCAGATTTAGGTCCAATTTATATGGATGGAAAGGTAAGACATAGGCCTACAACTTTCATATGGAGCCCAAGATCTAAAAAGGTCATTATCAAGTTCAAATTGTAGCAACAACAAAGAAGCCCGAATCTGTCTTCCAGCCCGAGCACTGTTCGGTATTTTGGCCATATCTGGAGTTCTAGAAATCCAAATGAGCTGAATTTTTTACACAAGAAAGCTGAGACAATTGCCTACAACTTTCATGTTTGCAACTGGCTCCAATTTTGACGTTATCAATGACGTTTTGGGCAGACAAGAGAAGATAAGGATTGTCACCAAGTCAAAAGTTGGTCACCCACTTATCAGTTAGTCATCAAATCAATAGTTCCCAATTTTGACCTATAAAAGGAGGCATTTGCCATGCATTTAGGCATCTTGGTTTCCAGATCAAGATGATGCTCTTCCTTTCTCTCTTTGTATTTTTTGTAATGTTTATGCTTTGCTTTCATTAATATTAAGTTTATGCCTTTCATTTCCTTTCCTTTACTTAGTTAACTTTTATGTTCTTATTTTGTTTATCTATTTTGTTTTCTTTCATTATGTCTAGCTAAGTTAGTTATGTCAAGGTGAAAAGGTTACACTAATGGTGTAAGAATAAGTATAACGTAAACTTAATATGGACTTTAATGTTTGATACTAACATGTTTTATATTTATTATCTTGTTCACTCTTTAATACTTTGCTTGTTAAATGACTAATCTTGATTTATGTTGTATAACACTTGGTACAACAAATACTTGGCACTTTCATAGCCCCTAATGTATGGTATAACCGACACCTGAGCTATGAAAGGAACTTGATTTGTTGTTAACATAAGTTATAATCATAAATGCTTGACGAGATTTACAAGTATTAGCATTAATTGAATAAGATGACTAATGTAATCATGTTAACAATATATAATCTGATTGGAACCTCCTTTGTGTGTGGTTTCCAATTCAATAATAAAAGTTTATACTATACTTGTTTGATATACCATTAGTGGAACCTCTAACCTTGACATTTGTTATTATTATTGTTTAATCCTTACATTAATTTTCCATCTCCAAGTTCTCATCATCTTCTTCTTCTTCTCTTTCTTTATTATTATTATTATTATTACTACTACTATTACTACTACTACTACTACTACTACTACTACTATTACTACTACTACTATTATTATTATTATTATTATTATTAGTATTATTAGTATTACTATTATTATTACTATTATTATTATTATTATTATTATTATTGTTGTTGTTGTTGTTATTGTTGTTGTATTATTGTTATTTATAATTTGTATAAATAATCTCCCTGTGGTTCGACCTCGGTCTTGCCAGGTTATTTATTACTTCGACACTCCTGCACTTGGGAGAAGATATCAATCTTTTAGTCGTGTCAAATCATATCTTGAGTATTTAAATATCTTTATATAGTTTATGATATGTTTAATATTTGTTTATTTATTACCCTCGACTAGGATTAGGATAACATGTAGTCAAAATCAAAATATAACACTTTTTATATAAGATAATTTACTTAGTGATATCAAATCTAAAGATTTTTCACACAAATATCATGTAAACCTTTCCATAAAATATATGATCTTTCCATATGAAATTTTTATATAAGTTAATTTAATGAACATGTTATTTAACAAAAACTTACAATTTAATTATATATGTCCTTCATTTCAACTTATAAGAATAATTGTTTTTTTTCATAAAATAAAAAAAAATCTATCAGTCTTAAAAATTCTAATTAATATATAATCTTAATATAACATTAATTATAAATTATGTTTTGATGTAATAGAAATATCATAATTGTAATTATAATTTTCTTTATAAAGTATTTTCCATGAACTTTATCTTGACTTTATATTTATTAATTAAATATTAGATTCATTAATAAAATATAAATGAATACTAAAAATAAAAAAAACTTTTATTGATAAAAACTATGTTTTACATTAATAAAATAAGTGTTATATGTAACCAACCGATTGGTTATGTGATATATTCACTAATAATAATTTTAAAATAAATTTTTTTATTTTTAAAATAAAATATATAAGGAGAACATGTTTTTATAAACAATATTTATTATTATGATAAAATAAAAAAATATCAAGAGGACATGTCTCTAAAAATTATTTATTATTATGATATCTCTAACAGTAATAAGATCGAGACCTTAATGGATATTGCTTTCTTAACGGTAGAAGCTAAAACATAATATATATATATATATATATATAAAAGAGAAGTATTTAATCTATAAGGATCTACATTTTGGATTGTTGTTTCTACTCCAAATAAAAAATATTATTTTTATGAATCTTGTAACCCTTATTTAATGGTTGCACATCTTTATTTTTTATACTACATCTGGTGAATTAAATTTGTCTATAATATAACACTTTGGATAAAATAAAAGAAATCATTCTATTTTCTTTCAAATGAGGGATTCTTATTAATCCTGGGCCATTAATTAGGGTTATTTTATTTGTATAACAAGATCTTAAATCTTATTTATAATGTTGCATTAAAAGATATTGTATGTGTATGGTGTCGTGATGATTATCGTTTTGAATTTGGATTTTCATGGTTTAGTGGAAAGAACAAGAAATTATTGTTTTTTATCAGTAAAAAATGATGAATTCACCAATTAGTATTTTGATCATTAAAAACTTTAACTAGTCTTATAGTTTGGATAAAAAGACTAATTATATATAGGAAGGACGCATCATCTCTAGTATATTTTATTTAAAATAAGTTACATTGTTTATTTATCCGAGATATATTTCTATTATTTGGTCTGTCTAAAGTTTAAGAAAAATCACTCTTTATAAGAATATTTTTATCTTATTAGGTTAAAACCTAATAGTTCTAAAGCCTAAAAAATTAAAGATATATTCTTGTCAATTCATTTAGTTTAGTATAGGGAATATACATTATTTTGTGAAATTCATATTCTAAATATTACTTAAATAAGTTGATTTTTAAGGTACTTTTAATATTTTGATTAAATTCTAATAGATAATTACAATCCTGTTGTGATATGCATTAATATATTTTTTTATATATATTTTCAAGTATGATAAAAATACATTTTTTTATGAAATATGCATGAAAATTTTAGAATTTGACTATATGCACACAAAAAAAATATG
>NW_011505273.1:0-3856 GCF_000495115.2 Populus euphratica | reverse complement strand
TACAACCTTAGGGAAGATAATGACCTTCAAGCCAAGTTTGCATCTTTAGCTAGAAAAGTCGAGGCACTAGAATTGAAAAATAGTGGTCAATTAAAATCTGTTGAAAACATTGTGTGTCAAATATGTGAAACAAATGAACACTCAACCAATAATTGTCCAACCTTGCCTTCTTTTAAGGAATGTCTCCATGAACAAGCTCATGCTTTAAACAGTTTCCAAAGGGCCAACCACAACCCATACTCACAAACATACAATGTTGGATGGAGAAATCACCCAAATTTTAGTTGGAAGAGTGAGAACAACAATGCACAAACTTCACAACCACCATTTCAAGCACACCACAATTTCCAAAATTCTCATGGATATGCACCTTTTTATGCTCCACCTCCTAGTAGAAATCTTGAGGAAACATTGCATGCATTCATTGAAAAGCAAGAGACAATCAATACTCAACTTGCTCAAACTATGACAGATTTTAAAGATACTCTTGCAAAATTAACATCTGCTCTCAGTTTCCAAGAGAAAGGTAAGTTTCCATCTCAACCATAACAAAATCCCAAGGGGCAATACAATGCAAATGCAAGTAGTTGCGGAAGCCAACACATGGATCAAGTCAAATCAGTCACTACTATTCGTAGTGGTAAGGTTATTGAAAAACCCTCTCTTAAACCTTATGAGAAAGATGATGAGTCAATCTCTAAGGGTAAGGAAGGGGTTGAATCTGAAAATTGCAAAGAAAAGACTGATTCTCCGCCAGCATTTCCATTTTCTCAAGCCATGACCAAACAAAGGAAAGTCAATCACAACTCTGAAATTTTTGAAACTTTCAAACAAGTAAGAATCAATATACCTTTGCTGGATGCTATTAAACAGATTCCTACTTATGCTAAATTTTTGAAAGATCTATGCATTGTGAAGAGCAAACTGAATGTGAAAAAGAAGGCCTTTCTAGCTGAACAAGTAAGTGCCATTCTTTAGAACAATAATGCTTTGAAATATAAAGACCCTGGTTGTCCTATAATTTCTTGCTTTATTGGAGAACATAAAATTGAAAGAGCCTTACTTGATCTCCGTGCTAGTGTGAATTTACTTCCATATTCAGTTTTTTAGAGTCTCAATATAGGTGAGTTAAAACCAACTTCTATAACTCTTTTACTTGCCGATAGATCTATAAAAATGCCTAGAGGAATAATTGAAGATGTGTTAGTACAAGTCAATAAATTCATTTATCCTGTGGATTTTATTATCTTGGACACACAACTTGTTGAAGTATGTAATTCATTTCCTGTTATTTTAGGACGTCCATTTCTTTCAACTTCTAATGCATTGATTAATTGTAGAAATGGACTAATGAAGCTATCATTTGGAAACATGACATTAGAGATGAATATTTTCAACATTTGCAAGCAACCTAGAGATGATAATGATTTACAAGAAGTGAACTTTACTGAAAAATTAATTCATGATCAATTTCCAACCACTTCTAGTGAAATTGAGATTGATGAATCTGATGATTTGCAAATGATTTATTTTCAGGAAGAATCAAAGACAAGTAATTGGAGGCCACAAATTGAGGAATTGCCACCACGATCAATTAAGTCCATACCTTCAAGTGTTCAACCACCAAAACCTGATTTGAAGTCGTTGCCATCCAATCTCAAATACTCATTTTTGGGAGAAAATGAAACTTTTCCGATAATAATCTCTTCCAAACTTAATGCACATCAAGAAGGTAAGTTATTACAAACTCTAAAAATGCACAAAAATGCATTAGGATGGACCATAACTGATATAAATGGAATTAGTCCTTTGATTTGTACACACAGAATTTATTTAGAGGAAAATGTTAAACCCTCTAGAGAAATGCAACGAAGGCTAAATCCTAATATGAAAGAAGTAGTGAAAAATGAAGTCATTAAGCTTCTAGATAATGAAATCATTTATCCTATTTCTGACAACAAATGGGTAAGTCCTACCCAAGTTGTACCCAAGAAGTCTGGAGTCACTATGATAACAAATGAGAACAATGAGTTAATTCCCACTAGAACTGTTACTAGTTGGTGTATGTGCATTGACTATAGGAAACTTAATTCAATGACTAGAAAAGATCATTTTTCTTTACCTTTCATGGATCAAATCCTAGAAAGAGTTGCAGGTTATAAATTTTATTGTTTCCTAGATGGCTATTCGGGTTACAACCAAATTGAAATTGCATTGGAAGATCAAGAGAAGACTACTTTCACATGTCCATTTCGTACTTTTGCATATCGAAGGATGCCTTTTGGATTATGTAATGCACCAGCCACATTTCAAAGATGCATGCTTAGTATATTTAGTGATATGGTTGAACATTTTCTTGAGATTTTCATGGATGATTTTTCTGTTTTTGGCGATTCATTTGATGATTGTTTGACTAACTTAGGAAAGGTTTTAACCAGGTGTGAAGAGAAGAATCTTGAGCTGGATTGGGAAAAATGTCATTTTATGGTAACAAACAGTATTGTACTTGGTCACATTGTTTCATCAAAAGGAATTGAGGTTGACAAATCTAAAATCGAGTTAATTGCAAACTTGCCAACACCAAAATCTCTTAAAGACATTAGATCATTCCTAGGACATGCTGGTTTTTATAGAAGGTTCATCAAAGATTTTAGTGTAATATCTAAGCCTTTAAGTAACCTTCTAACAAAGGATACTATTTTTGAATGGACTAAACATTGTGAAGAAGCCTTTGTTAAACTTAAAAACTTGCTTACTTGTGCTCCTATCATTCAACCTCCCGATTGGTCATTACCTTTTGAAATAATGTGTGATGCTAGTGATTATGCCGTAGGTGCTGTTTTGGGACAAAGAAAAGATCAGAAACCTTATGTAATTTACTATGCAAGTAAAACTTTAAATAGTGCTAAAATGAATTATACCACCACTGAAAAAGAATTACTTGCAGTAGTATTTGCATGTGAAAAATTCAGATCTTATCTTGTTGGCTCACCTGTTGTTGTTTTTAGTGATCATGCAGCATTGAAATATCTTCTTTCTAAGAAAGATTCTAAGGCTAGATTGGTGCGGTGGATTTTATTACTTCAAGAATTTGATATCATAATCAAAGATAAGAAAGGCAGCGAAAATGTTGTCGCAGATCACTTGTCAAGATTGACAACAGATTCAAAAACTGACATCACACCAATCGATACTACTTTCCCGATGAATCTTTACTTTCTGTCTCTACAATGCCTTGGTTTAATAATATTGTCAATTTTCTTGTTTCAGGACAATTGCCAGCTCATTGGAGTACCCAAGATAAAAGAAAGTTCTTGAACAAAATGAAGAACTTTTATTTGGATGATCCTTATTTATTCAAATATTGTCCTAATCAAATATTTTGAAGATGCATTCCTGACGATGAGGTAAGTAGTGTCATTAAGTTTTGTCATTCTGAGGCATGTGGGGGCCATTTCTTGTCAAGAAAGACAACTGCAAAAATCTTACAAAGTGAATTTTATTGGCCCACCATGTTCAAAGACTCACATGTATTCTGCAAGTCTTGTGAAAATTGTCAAAAGTTGGGATCTATTTCAAAACATCACATGATGCCTTTAAATCCTATTATTGTCATTGAGATCTTTGACTGCTAGGGTATAGATTTCATGGGTCCATTCCTTCCATCATTTGGTTTCTTATACATATTAGTCGCAGTAGATTATGTTTCAAAATGGATAGAGGCAATTCCAAGTCGAAACAATGATCACAAAACAGTGATAAAGTTTTTGAAAGAAAATATTTTGAGTCAATTTGGAGTCCCTCAAGCCAAAATAAGTGATGGTGGAACACATTTCTGCAACAAGCCATTTGAGTC
>NW_011505271.1:0-3861 GCF_000495115.2 Populus euphratica | reverse complement strand
GTATGGATTTATAAATACTTTATGTACTCTTGAACTTGGACCAGTAACAGAATACAATACAATACTAAAGTATGGTTTGATATTTAACGTGTGGATGTAGGCTTGTAGAACCATGTTAATAACAAGCTTGTAAATTCTTTCAATTATCTCTTTACTTTAAGTACTTTAATTATATTATTAATTATTATGTTTATTTGAATTAATTTTCATTATTTTTTAATATTAGTGATACACCTAAATCACTCCCTTTTAGGTAGTATAGTTGCTTTAATCTTAAAATAATAATTTTATACATAAGATAATTTTTTTTAGGGATAGGAACCATATAGAGATTTCTCCTAAAGACAAAGATTTTACATAGACGCATGAAAATTCTTCTAGGAGACATTGAAGATTTCATGTGGAGATATAAAGGTTCTTTTTAGAAACATAAATTTTATAAGAACACTTTCATAGACAATGATATACATAGGCAATCTTAATCATAAAGATATCATTGTTTTTATTTATACAAAAAAGTTCAAAATATTTTATTAATATTATATTTTTATTTGATTTGAATATCATGGGTAAGAGAAATTCTTTATTTTAATGTCTTAGAAATGTAGGTGTTGGTTAAGATGTGTGCATTTAGGATATGACTTGTAACCTTGAATATGATTGTGTATAGTAGGTTAAGGAAGACAATGTGATTGAGATATCTTGGGTGAATAAGAACTTATTGAAGATTGGTCACATTCATCCTTATATTTTTATAAATATAAGTGTGTTTATCTTACAATACTCATTTTATCCATACTAACAAGGTTTTGTTTTATTACTTATGTGACTTTTATGAAGATTTTGTCTAGAAAAGTGTATAACTTTTCTCATTAATCAAGGCCTTTATGGCCATTATTTCAAATAAGTTTTTTAATTTGAGCAATTTTTATGTTAAATCATTTTAGACATTCCTTTATGAATTTCTTATCTTTTTATATGATAACAAATAGTTTAGTGAAGGCTTTTTTAAGTAGGATATTTACACTAAAGTGAGTTATGAGTTTCTTATAGAGATTTCTAGAGCAAATAATGGATTTAGAATCCAAGTCATGGTACCACATTTAGGCTGACCAACAAAATATGGAGGAGAAGATTTCTTACATAACATCTTTATCTTGTATGATGAGTTCTAAGTTATTATGTTTTTTTCTATTTATTTTTTTTTGTCTTTAAATCCCTACATAAACTATCTATGTTTATTTTTATGGTGATAAAATCAGTAAGGATATGAGTATCCAACACTAATATATTTATAGGAGAACCACTATAGTGGTGAAGGATCCACACTTTTATATTATAGATCGTTATAATTGTGAAATGAGCTTCCTTCTAAACTTTTTTTTTTTTGTTTTGTCTGGGCTTTTAGGATAAATCCCTAATAAAAAGAGGTGATAATGATAATGAATATATGTTAGCTTGTCTTTTAACTAACCTTTATATTATTTTTGGTTAATTGGATATTTTAAACACCCCCAATGATCACAATGCCACAGTAAGTAACCCTAATGCATCATTAACCTCCCATGCATTTGTGCTTCCATTCATGGATAACAAATATACAACATTTAAAAAAATTAAAAATCCAAAGCTATTTTACAATTGTTAATTTACAGTTCATATCAAACACCATTTATATCTTTTATTATAATATATTTAAAATGCAAGTTACCGCTTGACATAATTTGCCTATTATTATTATACTTACCATCTAGTTCAGGTTCTATACCTATGAAACCCACCAATCTCTCTCGCCTTTTATAAAAACACAAATCGACCAAACTCAATCTCCAAAGATTTTTCATTCATTTAGATTTTTGGTGGGATTTGTAAAAGAATGATCAATAAAAGAAGAAGAAATGGAATGTAATTTACTAATTAGATAGAAACCTTTTCAATAAACCTAATTTATTTCAATTACTCGTCTTTCATCACCTGAAACACTTTTATGCTTTAGATCTCACACGAACATTGAAAAGAAAAGAAATAAATTCCTAATGTATTGAATATAGTTAAGAACATGCTAAACATCAAAGCTGATTCGATGCCAAAAAGCTCTTGGAACTATATATAAGAGAAGGCAATAATGAACTATTTATGTTAACAATCCTTACTCAAAAAATAATGAAAAAAAAAACTATACCATTATAGTTCTCTTCTCTATATTTGTTTATAAAAATGATATAGGAAACAAAACCTAGGTTTTTTTTAAATAAATAATTAGTGGTGGTGAATTCATTGTGCATCTATATTCAATGTATTGTGGATAAGAATAGTATAACGATTATTTTGACCTTCCAAAAAAACTCATTTGCATGGATTTATTATAATTGTATAAGGATCAATCGGTCATTATAATATTTATTGAGAACAAAGAAATCTTTTTACTTTTAATTACATAGTGTAATGACTTGAATATTCTTGAAATCAAAATAAAACAACCTTTGTTAGAGGGGCGAGTTCATCTTTTAGAAATGCGCAATCAATTTAATTGGTTACCCTTTGAATCAATAATATTTAAACTTAGATTTTTGGGCTTATTTGTCTTTTCATGTGGTTATTTTGTGTTTATAGGATCAATACATGGGTAATTTTATATTTTAAACTTAACAATTTATATTGTTTTATATATATGCACAATGCATTTACTTGGTTACCCTTAGAGTCATAATTTTTTAAGCTTAGGTTTAATGTCTTATTTGTCTTTTCATTATGGTATTTTTGCAATTATAGTGCCAAGATAGGGGAAATTTTATATTTTAAAAATAATATTTAATGTTTTTAAAAGAAAAATTATTGATGCTTATAGTGTACATGTCAGTGCTTGAGATCATTTTATGTATTTCAAGTGGTGCGTGCAATGGTGTTACGAGATGAAAATTCTGTAATCATAACAGCATTTAAAAGCTCATGGATTGCTGTCCAAATAAGGTGGTGCATGTGTTAGTTTGTCTCTGATGACTTGTTCTTTCTTTCTTCTCTTTTTCTCTCTTTTCACCTCGAAAAACGCACTACCTAATCAGAAATCCATATTATCCTTTTATTTTATTTTTTATATCTGATTCAATTTTATTTTAGTATGATTTTCATCTTGATTTCTTTTGTAAACTTTAAATTTGTTTTTGACCTCACCCTTGATAGAGATTTTAATTTTTCTTTTATTTTGTTTTGGTTTCAGATTTGGTCATCTTTTTTTGTATTTTAGGTTTTTATTTTGATATTTTTTTTGTAAAATGTTTGAATATTTTTAATTTCATCCTTAAATAAATAAATATTATTTGTCCTCTTATGTTTTTATTTAGAATTTTTGTCCTTATTCCTTTTTTTTGGCCTTTTGTTAATTGGATTTGTTTTTTAATTTTTTTTAACATTAAAATGTTATTTTTCCTCTTATTTTATTATGATTCATATTTGATCCTCTTTTTTTTTTGTTTTTATTTTTATTTCTTTTGTAAGATGTTTGATTTTTTTTTAATTTCACTCTTAAATCAATCAATGTTATTTCCCCCTTTATTATTTTGTTTGATATTTTATTCTTATTCTTTTATATTACTATTTTTTTTTTGTTCAAGAAAGTTTTATTTTTTTAATTTTATCATTTAACATTATATTGGTTAAAAAGTGAGGATCGTGATTTTCTCTGGTTAGGTCACACTAGGCTCATGACCAAGATAATATAATTGAAAGGTTAACCGGATAAAATTAGTTTTTTTAATTGATTTTTTAATATTTTTAATTCTTTTTTTTATTCCAAGTTCTTTAAAATTATCAGGGGCTCATGCATTGCATGTCAACAAGTGCTCAAGTTTACTTGTATCATTT
>NW_011505270.1:0-3862 GCF_000495115.2 Populus euphratica | reverse complement strand
AGTGAGCTAGGATGGGTGATTACAATTGTTAATTATAGTGATTCACTAACTTTCTTTATGATAAAACTTAATTAAAATACTTTCAAGGGTGTTTTTAATTAATTTAAATAATATATTTCAGATTGACAAATCATATTTTGCCCTCAACCTCGAGCCAGGAGGATGAACATATGCATTATGCCATTATCAATAAGAAAAATAGAACTTGGATGGCAAAAGGATCTCTAGAGAATATTCGTTGTTGTTGTTCTCATCGTTCTCATTTTTTTTTTTATTTTAGTGTATCTAAATGTAAACACTAAGCATGTTTTCCCAGAGACAATGAACTACATAGATATCATGAACTCTTTTCTTGGTGCAGTTATCTAACCTAATTTTTGACAAGCTTCAATTGAGATATTGCATCCATAGAGTTCATATTGTGATGCAGTCAAAGTGATAGTTTTGGGATTTGGTTTTTCGAGATTGAATATGACCGAAAACCATGTACAGAAGAGTTTTTTTTTCTATTTATGACACAAAATATAGACGGGTTATAAAAAATCATTTTAAACTTTTTTAAAAATATTTTTTTTTTTTGAAAACAATCCAATTTTTTTTAAAAATCACTACCTAAGTATGAAATACTCCTCTTCAAACCTTGGTGTATCATATGAGATATTGCTTCATTGAACTCAAGAAATTTTGACCCAATAGCCTACAAAACACTAGTCTTTAGATGTGAAGTCTTTACATAGTTTAACAAGTGCAAAGACTGTACATGCATGCATGCTGTTAGTGATTATGTCTATGCAATCAATTGGTTAGTTGCACCTAATATTGATATTATTAATGTAAGACCTGTTTAATTTATTAATAAAAGTATTTTTATATTTAATATTCATTTAAACTTGATAAATAAATCTATAATAAAAAATAAAGTCTTTAAGATAAAAATACATTGAAAGAAAAATTATAAAGTTGTTATAGTTATGATGATTTATATTATATTAAAGCTTATCCTTAAATATTTTTGGTCAATCATTTATTAAAATTGAATATTAATCAAAGTTATTGAAACCAGCATATGTATATAAAAGCAACGGTTGTTTTGTTGTCTTTTTTTTTTTTAATTTAATATATTTTATTTTTAATTTTATTCTTCAATATTGAATTGATTAGAAATTAATTTTTATAATTAATTTTGATTTTTTTATAGAATTATCTCAGTTTTATAACTGGGATAACAAATTTAATAAGTTAATTTGAGTGGATTTAATATATTATTATCTTAATATTTTTTTAAAAAATAACATTTAATTTATCACCATATTAATATTTAAAAAAGTTATCATTCAATATGTATTATATTTTGAATCCATGATCAATTATTTCTTTTAAAAAAGTTAGCAAAGCTTAGATTTTTTTTTTTACATTAAAAAAATATTGATCCATGTAGTAAAGCGCATGACATTTATATAATATTTTACCAAAACATGTAAATATATGCATGCTTCATGACCATGATAATCCTTTATTCCGTAAATTGAAGAACAAATCACACAACGAGCCTTACACTTGATAAGTTTGTATATTTAGTTCAAAAAGAATTATCATTACAAAAGATAATTTGATTTTTTTCCTTTTTTTTTTATTTATATTTGGTTATAATTGATTTTTAAATTATATTACTTTTTTTTTTCATCTCATTATCATATATATCAATTATTTAATCTTTTATCAGGTAGTTTGGTCAAGATAATGAGCCTCTATAATGGAGACGGGAGGGTTAAAACAGTTAAAAAATTAGAACCACTTTTATATAGAAGGATAGATATGATCAAGCAGGAAAGGTTGAGGCATTAACTGTGATTTTAAGGCTTTTATAATATAGTTTTTGCTCCCAAGATAATAGTTGCATGGTAAGAACTTGGGGTGGAATTCTTCTTCCGGTGGTTGCTTTTTCAAGTACATAATCTAATTCTTAAGCAAAGATATAAAAAATTTAGATGACTCTTTCAAAGGATTATCGTACTAACTTTGGACTGATGGTTAATCAGAAATTCCTTACACAAATACAATTTGCTATTAATTAAATCGTAGAAAAAGTCTCGATAAGGACTTTATAAAGAGCAAGGCAACTATCCTTTCTTTTCCTTGTACTTAATTCTTTAGTCTTTTTATTGAAAAACTGATTGGGATTTGTATATAAAATTATTTTGAACATTAGGGAATGGCTTTTTACTAAAAAGGATGACATTGCTCGAAAACATCTTTGTCTTAACTAATTTGTTTTTGTTGCAAGAACATGTAAGAATAGAAATTATAGACTCCTCTTGGGCTAGAAGAACTTGAGTCATAGTGTCTAGTTGGTGTTTGTCTTTCAGTAATGGAAAATTAGAGAAGATCTCTGTCTCTAGTATGGTTTATGTATTTTGTTTTTGAAATTTATAAAGTATGAAAGCAAAGGTGCTAATGCATGTTAATGAGTAAAGTGGCAGCATCCTAACTAATATGTGACAATACCAAGTATATCAAGAAACTTAGTCATCACAAGAACTCATCATATTTTCCTAGTCTTTATTGTAAATATGGGAAGAAGTCGAATGAAAAAGTTCATTTTTCTTGATTTGTTCTGCTATGAGCAAGATTGAGTCAATCGAATTCATGTTGATGATGGTTAATTATGCAACAATCTACGTTCTAAACTATTATATATGCATTGAGTAATGAGCTAAATTTTATCTATTGCTTTTTTATTTATTGAAAGTATCAAGCAGGAGCTAACCTTACTACAAAAGCATTACAATAACATAAAGATCTTGAGAAACGATAACCAACAAAGAAAAAACTGATCAAGAGGAAGAAGATTCCAATAGCTTCACATGGTAGTTTAGCATTATAAAGTCTATACTAAACCAACTAAATGATTTACCTGGTTAAAGCATCACTTTCCTTTTCATTTCTTTTTATTTTAATAAAGTCTAATGTTGATATAAATTCAGGTTAAGCCGTAAATTCTTTATAGTAAGCATTCAGTTATGTGTTTGAGACTGATTGTTGATACGGTATAGTATATGATTTAGCTTGGGTTTTTCATGATGGGTCTTTACCTAGGGATGCATTCGGTCAGATTAAGGTTCTTATGTATGATGGGTTCATGCAATTTTTTTTGTGGGTAATTCAACTATATCAAGACAAGTTATGCATGAAATGTTTTATGACAACAAAGAAAGCTTATTTGTAGTGTATTTTGGGTTTAGTTTGGTCTCTATTAATGAATATGGATTTAAATCACATGGGATTCAAAGTTAACTTGAGTTGATTAATAAGTTAGGTTCAGATTAAATCAGATTTGTTTTGGATTGATTTTCTAATTCTACTAGAGCTTAAATCAGCAAAATACTCTCTTAAAATTCAAGGAAATTTTGTCCATTATTTTAACTATTATTTAGAAGAAAATTTATAAAAAAGGATGCTAAGGAAGTTGCGAGATCTGATTTCCTAAACTAGAAAGGATTAGTTAATGATTGTCCTAGTTCAGGAAGGAAAATAAATTGGCAAGTATAAAACAGGAAGATTTTCTTCATTAATTGTCCATGTAAAACAAGAAAACTAAGCAAAACAAGGTAAGAAGACTTCAGAATCAATTTCACATTCAGATTAGATTTCCTAGACTATTTGGACTTTTTATGGGTGACAAATCTGATTCTAAAATATCTAGGATATTAACTTTGAATTTTTATTATTTTTATTATTTTCTTCTAATTTTTTTTTATTATTACTTATTTAGATCAATTTTATAAGTGGGCTCAAATCAGCCCACATATGGTTCCATTAGAGTTATTTGAAATATTATATAAGTTTTTTGTATGTTGAAAAG
>NW_011505269.1:0-3865 GCF_000495115.2 Populus euphratica | reverse complement strand
CCTATTAGGGTTCACTGTTTTCTCCAAGATGTGTTTGATTTCCCTATTAGCAAGCTCTACTTGTTCACTTGTTTGAGGGTGATAAGGGGTGACAACTTTGTATATGATTCCATATTTCTTCATTAAGAATTCAAATGGCTTATTGTAGAAATGAGTTCCACCATCATTTATCATGGCTCGAGAGATTTCAAATCGACTCAAAATATTTTCTTTCAAAGATCTACTTATCAAATTCACTCAAGAGAAGCATACATCTTATTAATCTTTGTTTTAGCTCTTTGTTTGTCGTCAAATAAAGAAGAGTTGCATGATTAGAGTAAAAAATGACTTTAGTACCAAGTAAATAAGATTGAAATTTTTCCAAAGAAAAAACAATAGCTAAAAGTTTTTTTCATTAATAGAGTAATTTCTTTGTGCTTTATTCAAAGTCCTTAAAGCATAACTAATGGCATGATCAAATGCTTTCTCCAATTATTTGACCCAAAATAATACTTACTGTATAATCACTTGCATCACATGTTTTCTCAAAAGGAACTTTTTAGCTGGGGGACTGGATAACTAAGGTAAAAGTCAGTAGTTCCTTCAGTTTATCAAACACCTTTTTACATGCCTCATCAAACTCAAAAGTCACATCTTTTTACAGCAATTTGCATAGGGGCAATGCTATTTGGAGAAGTCCTTGATGAATCTTCGATAAAAACCTGCATATCCAAGAAAAGAATGATTTTCCCACATACTAGTGGGATAAGATAAAGATTGAATAATATTAATTTTAGCTTCATCTACCTCAATTCCTCTAGATGAAACAACATGACCTTAAACTATACCTTTTTCAACCATAAAATGACATAACACGAGGTTAGTTT
Organism: Populus euphratica; assembly: GCF_000495115.2. Taxonomy (NCBI): domain Eukaryota; kingdom Viridiplantae; phylum Streptophyta; class Magnoliopsida; order Malpighiales; family Salicaceae; genus Populus; species Populus euphratica. The sequence goes on along the minus strand of NW_011505269.1, from coordinate 2,999 downwards.
TTATGCGTCTATGAATAACAAGTGTAAGGTTATAAAAACAATTATCAAAACAATCTCCATAAACTATAAAATCATCTATAGAGACTTCTATGAAATGCTTAATATAATTTGAGAATATGCTAACCATACACATTTAGAAAGTGGTTGAGGCATTGCATAGGCCAAAAGGTATCCGATGATATGCAAAAGTCTTGAATGGACATGTAGAAGTCATCTTTTGTTAATCCTCTATAGAAATTACAATCTAAAAATGGCTTGAATAACCATCTAGAAAAAAATAGTAAGAATGAGCAGCCAACATTTCAAGATTTGATCAATAAAAGGTAAACGGAAGTGGTCCTCACACATTACAACATTTAATATTCTATAATTTATACAAACCCACCTTTTATTCAAAACATGAGTAGAAACTAACTCATCATTCTAATTTTTCATAATAGTTATTCCAGTATTTTTAGGAACCACAAGGACTGGGCTAACCCAATTGCTATCAGAAATAGAATAAATCATTCCTACTTTAAGAAGTTTAAGGATTTTTTTCCTTCACTATATCTATCATAAGTGAGTTCAATCTTATTTGTGGTTAACAAGAATGTTTTTTTCCCTCTTTAAGTAAGATATGGTGCACAAATATAGACATGAAGATTCTTTTAATATCTGTAATTATTGATTAGTACTTAAAAGTGCATTTTTATCATGGTTTTATATCATCATTTTGCACTTGAAATATCAATAACTCCTTAACTAAAGCATGTTTTATAATAATATATCTAATAATATAAAATACCTTTAATTTGTGGTAAATATTCATTTTAAATGCAAGCCTATCACATAAATAAAAGGATTGATTGATGACTTTAAGAATTTAAATTGCAAGGGCAAAAAGATGACCAAACTTAGAAAAGAGATGCTGGTGCAGTCCATACCAGAACATTGTTTGGTAATTGGGTCATATCTAGAGCTGTAGATCTTAGATTTAGGTCCAATTTACATGGATGGAAAGGTAAGACATAGGCCTACAACTTTCATAGGAGCCCAAGATCTAAAAAAGCCATTTTCAAGTCTAAATTATTGCAACAACAAAGAAGCCCGAATCTGTCCTCCAGCCTGAGCACTGTTCAATATTTTGGCCATATCTGGAGTTTTAGAAGTCCAAATGAGCTGAATTTGTTACACAAGAAAGCTGAGACAATTTCCTACAACTTTCATGTTTTCAAGTGGCTCCAATTTTGACGTTATCAATGACGTTTTGGGTAGACAAGAGAAGATAAGGATTGTCACCAAGTCAAGAGTTGGTCACCCACTCATCAATTAGTCATCAAATCAATAGTTCCCAATTTTGGCCTATAAAAGGAGGCATTTGCCATGCATTTAGGCATCTTGGTCTCCAGATCAAGATCATGCTTTTTCTTTCTTTCTTTGTATTTTTTGTAATGTTTATGCTTTGCTTTCATTAATATCAAGTTTATGCCTTTCATTTCCTTTCATTTACTTAGTTAACTTTTATCTTATTTATGTTCTTATTTTGTTTATTTATTTTTCTTTCTTTTATTATGTCTAGCTAAGTTTATTATGTCAAGGTGAAAAGGTTACACTAATGGTGTAAGAATAAGTATAGTGTAACTCAATATGGACTTTAATGTTTGATACTAACATGTTTTGTATTTGTTATCTTGTTCACTCTTTAATACTTTGCTTGTTAAATGACTAATCTTGATTTATATTGTATAACACTTGGTACAACAAATGCTTGGCACTTTCATAGCCCATACTATATGGTATAACCGACACCTGAGCTATGAAAGGAACTTGATTTGTTGTTAATATAAGTTATAATCATGAATGCTTGATGAAATTTACAAGTATTAGCATTAATTGAATAAGATGACTAATGTAATCATGTTAACAATCTATAATCTCATTGGAACCTCCTTTGTGTGTGGTTTCCAATTGAATAACAAGAGTTTATATTATACTTGTTTGACATACCATTAGTGGATCCTCTAACCTTGACATTGTTTGTTATCATTGTTTAATCCTTACGTTAATTTTTCATCTCAAAGTTCTCATCAACTTTTCTTCTTTTTCTTCTTCTTCTTTTTTTCTTTATTATTGTTATTATTATTGTTATTGTTATTGTTATTGTTATTATTATTATTACTAGTACTACTACTACTACTACTACTACTACTAGTATTATTAGTATTATTATTGCTACTGTTATTATTGTTGTTATTGTTATTATTGTTGTTGTTTATAATTGTTATTTATAATTTGTACAATTAACCTCCCTATGGTTCAACCCCGGTCTTGCCGGGTTATTTATTACTTCGATACTCCTATACTTGGGAGAAGACATCAATCTTTTGGTCGTGTCAATTATCAAACTAATAGTCATCTTACACTTCTTAAGGACCTGTACAAATCTTTCTTCTTGCAATACACTAAATCCATTAGAGATAATTACTAGTAGCAATCCTTTGTCTCTAAAAAACACATATTTAAGATGATTGGAAAGAGGCTTCAAATCTAGAATGATTGGAAAGAGGCTTCAAATCTAGAATGGGGTCCAATAAAATAGAGGATACATGTCTCTCATTAGAAACTAGTAATGCAATATATTGAGCATTTAAGGCTATTGTAACTTTGGAAAATCATTCAATACTGCAACAGTTTCTTGTAGATCAGTATTCAAGGCTAACTCCCCATGCTCTCTTTGAAATGCTAACTGATGGCAACTCCTAATCTTAAGGCTTATGTTTCCTTTAACCAAATAAAAATTTAGTTACATAATACTATGATGAAAACTCAAAGGAGAAAAAAAAATAGAGAAGAGGGAAGAGAGAGGAGAGAAGTCAAATATGATCTCCCTCACCTCTTTTACATGTTAATTTTCATCTTTAGAAGCCATAAATTTCTTTAAAATACTCTCAACATATGCTCGAATAATAACCATCAAATCTGAATAGTTAATGAAATTATTAAATAATAAAATAGAG
>NW_011505309.1:0-3790 GCF_000495115.2 Populus euphratica | reverse complement strand
TTATTTGATGACTTGAGGAACTTGCCTTTTCTACACATTTCTGTATTTGTTGAATGTATGGGTTGAGTAGAAATGAAAGGAAGGAAAAGAGGGTTTTATAGATGAGAAATGAGAAAGGCAATCATAACACCTATATGTAGGCCAGCTGGAGTCTCACACACTCTCTCTCTCTCTTTTTATTTATTTATTTATTTACTTTTAAAAAAAAGCATGTGTATGTACAGGTAGTTGTGATTGTGGCTCACATCTTCCCTTGGTTTTACGTCCAAGAACAGCTTAAACGCCCTCTATGGGTCGGGGATAGGCTTCCCATCCAGTTTTCTTAAAAACTGGCAAACAGGGTCTTTTTTAGTCAAATTCCCAAGACTAAATCGATCATGTTCTTTATGAAATAGTGGCCATAAATCATGAATTGCACGATGCACATCTCCACTAGGATGCGTCTTAAGAGTCAATAGAAGATTATCTAAAGACTCCTTACTCAGGCCATCCTTAATGAATTGTATTTTATCTTCACGGTTTATAGATACCATTCCTAAAGAACGACATTGTGTATTACAAGTCCATCTAGCACATCGATGACAGACTTCTAGTCGTTTTACACGACGTTTCTTTGCAAAAGTGCTTTTACCTATTCCAGGCATGTGTGAAATGAAAAAGTTAGAGGACTCACCTGATAAACGGACCTTTGCTTCAATCAACCAGCGGATATCTTCAGGAATTCCATGATTCATTAACAATCTCAATCTTACACATCTAGCACGGTAAATTTTTGTAATCGCATTCGGAGGCAGAGCGGGAAAATACTTTTTCAATTTTTCAAGATTAGTGTCTATTTTCAAATGAGAATTGGAAGAGAGATTCAAAGAATTGCACAAATATATACACAGATATCAATTATTGTGGGAAACTGAAAGCACCGACTTATGTCACGGAGTACCGTTGTCCGCCATTTGACCGGGGTGAGAGAAACTTGCAAAAATCACTTAAAAAGAAACAAAAGAAAATGTGAGAAAAACAAAATAATCAACCTTTATCTACAAGATCATTCAAACCAGCTGATTCATTTTCACTAGGAAAATTATCAAAGTAAGCTTTCAAACGATGTCCATTTTCCTTAAAATCATTGTCATTCATTGAATTCTCAATATCACAGGCCCCATAAGGATTGGTTCATCTTAATCTTAGCTCTTTAGGGAATGCATAGAGTTGAGAATCATAAAACAACACTTTTTGACCAGTGTCAATTTTTTGACAATTTTCACAAGTTTTGGAGAATGCATGTGTGTCCTTGAACATGGTGGGCCAATAAAATCCATTTTGAAGGATTTTTGCAGCAGTCTTTTTTTACGAGAAATAACTTCCACATGCTTCAAAATGACAAAGTTTAATGACACTACTTACCTCATTGTCGGGAATGAATCTTTGAAATATTTGATGAGGACAATATTTGAATAAGTTAGGGTCATCACAATAAAAGCTCTTCACTTTGTTCAAAAACTTTTCTTTGTCTTCATTACTCCAATCAGTTGGCAAATCTCCTAAAGCAAGAAAATTGATATTTTTATCATACCAAGGCATTGGACTAAGAGAAAGTAAGGATTCGTTAGGAAAGTAATCATCGATTGGTGTGATGTTAGATGTCAAATCTGTTGTCACTGTTGACAAAAGATTCGCATCAACATTTTCTGTGCGTTTGTTATCCGTGATTTCTTCCTCAGAATAAATCATTTGCAAATCTTCAGATTCATCCAACTCATTTTTACTTAAAGCAGATTCAAGTTGATCATAAACTAATTCGTCAATATGATCTACTTCTTGTAAATCATTATCATCTCCAGGTTGCTTACAAATGTTGAAAATATTCATCTCCAATGTCATGTTTCCAAATGATAGCTTCATCAGTCAATTCCTACAATTAATCAATGCGTTAGAGGTTGCATGAAACGGACGTCCTAAAATAACAAGAAATGAATTACTTGCTTCAACAGGTTTTGTGTCTAAGACAATAAAATCCACAGGATAAATGAATTTATCGACTTGTACTAACACATCTTCAATTATTCCTCTAGGCACTTTTACAGATCTATCGGCAAGTAAAAGAGATATAGAAGTTGGTTTTAACTCACCTAGATTGAGACTCTAAAAAACTGAATATGGAAGTAAATTCACACTAGCACCAAGATCAAGTAAGGCTCTTTCAATTTTATGCTCTCCAATAAAGCAAGAAATTGTAGGACAACCAGGGTCTTTATATTTCAAAGCATTATTGTTTTGAAGAATAGCACTTACTTGTTCGGCTAGAAAGGCTTTCTTTTTCACATTCAGTTTCCTCTTCACAGTGCAGAGATCTTTCAAAAATTTAGCATAGGAAGGAACCTGTTTAATTGCATCCACCAAAGGTATATTGATCCTTACCTGTTTGAAAATTTCAAAAATTTCAGAGTTGTGATTGACTTTCCTTTGTTTGGTCATGGTTTGAGGAAATGGAAGTGTTGGCGGTGAATCAGTCGTTTTTTTGCAATTTTCAAATTCAACCCCTTCCTTACCCTCAGAGATTGACTCATCATCTTTCTCATAAGGTTCAAGAGAGGGTTTTTCAATAACCTTACCACTGCGCAGATTAGTGACTGTTTGACTTGATCCATGTGTTGGCTTTCAGAACTACTTGCATTTGCATTGTATTGCCCCTTGGGATTTTGTTGTGGTTGAGGTGGAAACTTACCTTTCTCTTGGAAACTAAGAGCAGATGTTAATTTAGCAAGAGTATGTTTCAAATCTGTCATATTTTGAGCAAGTTGAGTATTGATTGTCTCTTGCTTTTCAATGAATACATGCAATGTTTCCTCAAGATTTCTTCTAGGAGGTGGAGCATAAGGAGGTGCATATCCATGAGAATTTTGAAAATTGTGGTGTGCTTGAAACGGTGGTTGTGAAGTTTGTGCATTGTTGTTCTCACTCTTCCAACTGAAATTTGGGTGATTTCTCCAACCAGGGTTGTATGTTTGGGAGTATGGGTTGTTGTTGGCCCTTTGAAAACTGTTTAAAGCATGGGCTTGTTCATGGAGACATTCCTTAAAAGAAGGCAAGGTTGGACAATCGTTGGTTGAGTGTTCATTTGTTTCACAGATTTGACACACAATGTTTTCAACAGATTTTAATTGACCACTCTTTTTCAATTGTAGTGCCTCGACTTTTCTAGCTAAAGATGCAAACTTGGCTTGAAGGTCATGATCTTCCCTAAGGTTGTACATGCCTCCACTAGATGTGTGAGGTTGAGTTTTACTCGGTGCCTTATAAGTACCCGCGGTGTCCCAATTTTGAGCATTTTCAGCTAATAAGTCTAAGTACTCCATTGCTTCATCAGGGTCTTTATCTTCAAAAGTTTCATTGCACATCAATTCAACCATTTGCCTATCTTTAGGTGTTAACCCTTCATAGAAATGTGAAACCAATCTCCATGTTTCAAAACCATGATGAGGGCAAGTACTAAGCAAGTCTCGATACCTATCCCAACATTGGTAAAATGTTTCTCCTGGTTTTTGAGTGAAAGTGGTGATTTGTCTCTTGAAAGAGTTTGTTCTATGAGATGGGAAAAACTTCTTTAGAAATTGTTGTTGCATTTCATCCCAAGCACGAATGGATCCTGGTCTTAGATTTTGTAGCCATGTTTTAGCTTTATCTTTTAATGAAAAAGGGAAAAGCTTTAATCTGATGGTGTTCATACTATAATTTAAATTATTATATGTGTTGCAGACCTCCTCAAATTCCCTTAAATGCAAGTATGGAT